>NW_009217508.1:0-31306 GCF_000690835.1 Fulmarus glacialis
AACAGACCAAGTGCATCACCACGTGTGTGCCTCCGTGCTGTGAGGAAGTGTCCAAGTGCATCACCACCTGCGTGGATCCCTGCTGCCAGGAACAGACCAAGTGCATCACCACGTGCGTGGATCCCTGCTGCAAGGAAGTGACCAAGTGCACCACCAGATGCGTAGATCCGTGCTGTGGACCTGTGACCAGATGTGCCACCACATGCGTGGAACCATGCTGCAGCAAAGTGACCAAATGCACCACCAGGTGTGTGGATCCCTGCTGTGGAGGTGTCACCAGATGCACCACTAAATGTGTGGATCCCTGCTGTGGGCAAGTGAGCAAGTGCACCACCAGATGCGTGGATCCCTGCTGCAAAGTGCACCACCAGGTGTGTAGATACCTGCTGTAGAGAGGTGACCAAGTGCACGACTAAGTGTGTGGATCCCTGCTGCGACAGAGTGACCAAGTGCACCACCAGGTGCGTAGATCCCTGCTGTAGAGAGGTGACCAAGTGCACCACTAAGTGTGTGGATCCCTGCTCTGGAGCTGTGACCAGATGCACCACCAGGTGCATAGATCCATGCTATGGAGGTGTCACCAGATGCACCACCAGGTGTGTGGATCCATGCTGTGACAGAGTGACCAAGTGCACCACCAGATGCGTGGATCCCTGCTGCAGCAGAGTGACCAAGTGCACCACCAGATGTGTGGATCCTTGCTGTAGAGAGGTGACCAAGTGCACCACCAGGTGTGTGGATCCCTGCTGTGGACGTGTGACCAGATGCACTACTAAATGTGTGGATCCCTGCTGTGGGCAAGTGAGCAAGTGCACCACCAGATGCGTGGATCCCTGCTGCAAGGAAGTGTCCAAGTGCACCACCAGATGCGTGGATCCCTGCTGCCAGGAAGTGTCCAAGTGCACTACCAGATGTGTAGATCCTTGCTGCAAGGAAGTGTCCAAGTGCACCACCAGATGTGTAGATCCTTGCTGCAAGGAAGTGACCAAGTGCACCACCACCTGCGTGGATCCCTGCTGCCAGGAAGTGACCAAGTGCACCACCACCTGTGTAGATCCCTGCTGCCAGGAACAGACCAAGTGCATCACCACCTGCGTGGATCCCTGCTGTGGGGGCGTTCAGGCGGTTACGAAGTGTGTGGATTCCTGTCCCACCGCCTGCGTTACACAAGCCATGCCCCCGTGCGTGGGTGTATGCACCTCTGCCTGCGGCCAGCACTACTCCATCACATGCGCAGATGTCTGCTGCAGTAAATGCAAGGCTCCTTGAGGGGCTGCGTGTGGGGGCTTCTGTGGTGGGAAACACAAGGGGACCCCACTCTGCACTGCCATTGCCCTGTGGAGTCTCCAAAGGCTAAGGAACGAAAATGGTTTACAGATCCCTGAACTTGCCAACGTCTTCCTCACATCTTTGCTCTCGTAGTGTCCTTCCTGTCCTAGGAAGAGTAAATACTCAAATGGTTTTCCTTACGTTCTGCATCATTTCTGCTATATTTACCTCAAGCACAATGCCTTTCCTTGTAACATGTAACAAATTGATTTTGTGCCCCCAGGAATATTGTCTGGGAGAGAGATTCTGTAATTCTTCTTTGCACTGATGTGGATGGAGAAATTTCCCTGTTTGTTCTTCCTTGCCATCTTCTCCTTTTCTTGTATGAAGCAATAAAAAAAAATTATCTTGGCATCAGCTGTCTGCAAGTGTTTCCTTCACTTTTGCATTCGCCCAGACTCATACTTTCTCCTTTTAATTTCTTCCTAAAAGCCTGATCTCTGTAGAGTGGCAGCTCCTGAAAGATTGCATGGGAAAGTCTAAGGCAATAGCCAGAGACCTGGGACTTATCTGGGATATCCCAGATCATTGCTGGGAGAGGGGATGGGGAAGCGCTGCCCTCCCATGGTTTGGAAAAGACTTTGAAACCCCAACTATTTGCTGCAGTGCTCCTCTGAAGCTGGAGGAGCTCAGGGCCAGCTGTGTC
This sequence comes from Fulmarus glacialis, assembly GCF_000690835.1. Taxonomy (NCBI): domain Eukaryota; kingdom Metazoa; phylum Chordata; class Aves; order Procellariiformes; family Procellariidae; genus Fulmarus; species Fulmarus glacialis. The sequence goes on from NW_009217508.1 coordinate 1,976, forward strand.
TGCATCCCGCAGGCAGAAATGAAATGTTCCATTACGAGCAATGGGTAAATAAGCCACTAACAAGGGGAAGATGAGCAGGTCTGGGGACTGTGCCTCGTGACTTTGTCACCCGTGTGTTAGAGGTCCTATCTCAGCCTTTTGCAATCGACTTCTATTTCCTCGTCTCTGGTGGCAATTGGGCAAGCCTCACCAGTTAGGGAGATTGACACAGATTCACTCACCACTGAATTCTGCAGAAATGTTATTCGTATTAGCAAGGTGTCTTGGACAATTTTGGGGACCCTCCATGAATATCTGCTAACAGGATCCCAGCGCTTCCTCCTTAGCAGCGAATTTGTTTGCAAATTGCTCGCCCACGACTCAAAGTCGCCCTGTTGCACGTGCCAAGGGTAGTGCTCTGCAGGTTTCCAGAGCAGAGATGGTGCAGGGTGGGATTGGGATCGGGCGCAGCAGCAACTGCTGAAGGGAGGAGAGATGGGGAGGCAGACCGCGGGGGAAGCCAGCCCGGGTGCTGAAGCAGCAGATGTGGGTGCAGCTCTGTCTGCGAGCACCCACTGGCTCCTTCTTTAAAGGTGCCTCAGGGCACGTGGTTGGTGACTAACCTGCAATTATCACTGTCTCACTTTTTCTAGTAGAGGAGTCCGACCAATAGTAGGACATGATAAATCATACCCAATGGACGTGGCGTTGCACGCGGGCTGGGGAGATCCGGCCTCGCACAAATCGTTCCACCCTCACAGCTCTTCTGTTTCCATCCTCCTTTCTCAACAGGTTGTGGCAGACCCTGGCTCTCGCCACTGGTTGTACAGCCCTCGCCACAGCGGGTGTCTGGGCTTTGGCAAGCGCCCTAGGCATTACCTAAGCACAAATGCTACGCAATAGAAATACCAAACCAATTGAGGCTTCCTAATCACCTCTCTGTGGAGGTCTGATTTGACTCCAAAACTTTAAAACTCATGAAAAGGTTCTGTGCAAGCAACGATTTCCTTTGCTCCTGCTCCCAAATCAAATGGAACAATCTTCTGGGAAATAAGAAACTGTGGGTGGAAAAAATGGCATTCAGATAAGATTTTCCCTTAAACTATTTCTCTGTACCGTCTTTCTGATGGCATGATGCTTTGCATTGTATTTAATTCTTCATATGAACGTAGAAACTCAGACCATTAGCAGACAGCAGACACTTCATTTCCAGGTGAACATCACAAGATTGTGCCGTAGGAAGGGAAACGGATATCCTTCCTCCCTGAACACCTGAATGTTTATACTACATCTATGAAACTGTTGTAACAGTTTGGGAGAAAATTGCCGTTCAGCATAAGCAAATGTAGCAGGCCCACAGTTCTTGCTCTGTCAGGCAATGTGCACTGAGCTCTAAAAAGTATTTCTCAGAGATCAGGACAGAGTTTTATTCAGTAATGTAAAAAAACCTAAGGAAAGCTAGATTCCTGTTCTAAAATACTGGGAAATCAAAGCAAATATCTGCAATAGTCAGAAGGCAAAAGATAAAACAGATAAGAGGTTTTTTTCATAACCACAGCTAGTTCCTCTTTTTCAGATTTAATTGCATTCAGATGCTCACTTATCATTCTTCACGGAGCACTCACCTTCCTGAGTAAACAGGAAAAGAGGTGGATAGTGCCGTATTTGGGTTCCTCTCAGCCCCAGAAGTAATGATCTAATTACTTGATCAAATAGTCCCTAGGGCATGGACTAGACAAGCCACTTGTTTTCATGTGAGGCTAATTGCATTCTATACTCAGCCTCCTGGCATCTCAGCTATGCGACGATTTCCAAAGCCGGAGCGATAGACCAGCAGCCCGGAGACCAGCCCCACCTGGAAGCTGCCCTCGGTGCTGGATCACACCCTCGCACCTTCCCCGGGTAGTTGTGGTAGGGAATGATGAGAGGGGAAAGTCGGCTGTAATGAAGCCCCAGACTTTAAGATTTAATTGCAACAAAGTGCAGGAGAGGGAAGGCCTCGCCGTGCTGAGAAGATGGGGAGAATCCTTGAATTCTATCGAAATGCTTTGCTCACCAAAATGTGGGTGGTGTACTACATGGGATGTTGCACATAACAAAATGAAATCCCTGATGCCGACCAGCGCTAGATGCCACAGAGGAAGAAAACTTACTTAGGAGGCTTTTAGGCAAACCAAAGGATGCAAAGAAATCCAGAGGTGTCATATTTTTAAAGCAGTGTTCAGCAGTTCACGAAATAGTTTTTCTTTTCTAGTAGAAATCCAGTTGAACAGCTCACAATGGTGCATACCCAAACAGTTGCACAGGGAAAAAATTCAGTTTGAGATGTTTCCATCAAAAATCATGACAACTGCACATCCTGAAGTTCTGTATTTATGTTAACAGTCATGTCCCCGTGACCATGCGGTGTTTCATGTCTGCAGGCAAATTTTTTATAGCTGTAGGAAAATGGCTCCAATCTTGATGTGCCTCCATCTTTGGTAGCTCTTGGTGGTGAAATACGAAGTTTCTCTTGGATTATTGGGAGCCAAAAGTGTTGGCCATGGTCTTTTTTGCTGAATTTTTCAGAAATATACTCCTGAGCACCAGAATACAGTGCTCAGGGGGCTCCTCTTCTGCAGCACCAGACAAACCTCTGGGTAGGGGAGTCTGTCTCCTCCTGGGCTCCAGGAACCTCTTCTAGTTCAGATTTGCACTTTGTTGTGCTCAGTTCATCAAAGCGCTACCCATCACACCAGCCTCTGGTTCTGCAAGAGACCTTAACATGTGCCCTTTAATTAAATAGATCCCAGAAGTGTCAGATTTGGAAAAATCACTTCTTTTCAGCTCTTTTGCCAAAGGAGGATGGCCACAAAAGGGTATTGCTGTGGGGTCCTGACTCACTGAAGTTAATGTGGCTAGTCAAATGACCAAATTGCTCATAAATATAGTAGAGATCCACAAATAAGTGTCAATTAAGAATAATAATCCAGCCCTCTGATGTTCCCACATATTACAAATGCAGATCAATTTATATCTCCTAAAATGTCTATTTCTCTTAGAAGTTGTTACAATTTCTTGCTAATCAAATATAACAATAGGTTATACAATAACCCACTATAGAAAGGGAGACGTAGGACCGGTCCTCAGCATTGGTTTTAGAGGTGAGCCTGGAGCCCTAGGAAAGCATGAAGAACTGTACAAACCGGACTACGAGAAACTCCTCAGCAAGATAAGTGTTGGAGGCTGCTGCTGTGAGGGGATCTAAACGTACTTGGGACAATTGCTTGCTCAGCATCACCCAGCAGGGTTAGCTCTAGGAGAAGATGGGGAGAGATTAATCTGTCCAAGTATTAGACGCCTAAATCTGAGCTAGTTGCTCTCTGCTCATTTTACAGTCTGCAGGGTCTATTTGATGCAGTCGTGGGTGTTTGTCCTCACCCCGAAGCAGATGTCTAACACACGCAAACAACACTGTACAAGTCCTTATTTCTTCCTATCATCTATAAAAGCCACCAGTGCAGCAGCATGAGTCTCGGAGGGAGAAACCGCACATAATGCACCGAGTCTGTCCAGCAAAGGAAGAGGAATGGAAAGACTGAATGAACCATGAGGTGCTGCTGGGAGGATGTCAAAAGCAGTGCAAACCCGTCAGCTCACATGGGCTTAGGACAGGAATTCCAGTTTCCCTATGTAAACACTAGAAAGGAACCAGTGCCGAAGCCTGCAATTCTCCAGCGAGACTCCTGGTTTCCAGTGTAAACAGGATGCACTGCTCATGCTGAATGGGTTCGGGGTTTTTTTTTTTGCCCATTTAGCATTTGTGGAAGTGAACTCATTGGGGAATTTAGTCACCTAAATGTAGTCTGATGGTTGCATTCCACCTCCGTGATTGGAATATCTCAGAGAAATAAAGATCTTCTGTGCTGCGGAGCTGAGTGAGATACCATGATCAGCAAAAGGCGTCAATACGCTAATACAGAGTCCTGGGCCTAAATCCCACTTAATCCCACTTAAACTGCTCTGGCGGTGAAAAATGCCTTTAAAATGAGTGCCCCTTTACTTTGCCCTGAATGGCTTGAAGTCCTCAAGGTAACTGAGTTGTGTCCCCATAGGCATTGCCAAGCATGAATGTTGTTAATAGAGGTTGGAGAGGAATGGGTTGGGTGTATTTAATGGTTAAAAAGGTATTAGAGAAACAGATAGAGTTTTCCTCAACAGTTTGTGGAAGCACTGATGGCCCACTGTAGGATTAGCTGTTTCTTACTATGAGAATGAGGACATGATATTTCTCATGGTAAATCAGATCAATTGTCCATCTTCGCTAATAACAGCTATCCATTCTTACTGCATTGAAAAAAACCTAAGGTATCATTCAGACATTTATGGAAATAAGGAGATGAAAATAACCAAGTGTATTAAATCTTTTTTGAAAAGCAATTAATCCGGTGCCTGATTTTTTTTATAATTACTGTGTCATTCCCGTTGGGAACCACATGACTTGGGTATCAGGTGGAAGCAGAATTTGCTCAGGATCACATGTTTTTCCTGGAAAAAAAATAGGATGTAAACAAATATGTAAAGCACGTACAGGTGGAGCCTGTTCAGGTAGTTAGTGGTCAGGTGTCCATACCCCTGGGCTCCCTTGTTTCCGGAGATGACGCCATGCAAGCCATATAAAAAGGTTTGCATTTTGATGCTCACACCAGTTCATTTGACTTCTCCCTCACTCATCTGCATTGGTGAACTGGTAAGTCTTTCTTGGATTTATCAGGGAATAATGCAATGGCTGTGTTGCTTGGTTGTTCTGGTCAAGAGAATATATGACTGGTCACAGTAGAGCTTTGCTTCTGGTGTTCCAGGATTTGTCCTGGAATGGGGGAGACGATGTTCGACTCTTATTTAGAGTTTGCTCTTCCTTAAGGAGCTTGCAAATGTCTTGCCACCTCTTCAGAAATTGTGGCTGTCTCTCATCCTCCTTTGTATTCTATCTTCACTAATTTTTTCATACCTCATTAAGTCTGGAAATTAAATAAATTAGTGGACGCTGCAGAGTAAGTCTTGGGACTTCAAAAGAGATGGGTGGGAAGAAGCGTTATCTGGAAGAAGGAAGCTGCAGAATACCTGAGGGCAAAGCTGCAGGAGACATCTAGGAGAAGTCAAGATGAAGAAATGATTTGGAAATAGGAGCTGCAACCTCTGGGCCAACCCTTGTCTTATGAAAGGATGAGCCCATTAATTTTGATATAGCTCCAATGATGTACCATGATATACAGCTGGAGGATTTGGGATAATGTCTGAATTTGTGGTCCTTGGGCTTTATCCTCGGGCATTAGCAGCTCAACGTCTACACAAAGGGGGATGTGCTCTGTGGTGTGCGCAAGGAACTGAAGAAGTGATAAGCAAAAGATGGGCCCTGGAAAGTCTGCTGATTTAATTAAGAAAATAAGGAAACGAACTATTTTCACGTCACGGCTTCTACAAAGTTTAATTCTATAAAATTCAGGGTTTATGGCTCTAGTTTTCCTAACAGTGATGCCTGCAGGTTCCCGAGAAAGGAAGGAATAATCTGGCAGTGTTAGTTGCATATGTCTAAATCCAGAAATCATTCACTCATGCGATTTTTTCTAACAGTCCTTTTCTCAGTCCAACAGCTAATTGCTATATATGTTTCAAGATCTCAGGTCGTGAACTGTGGCTCAAGAAGAAAGGACGAGTGTTCTGATTTTGTATCTCTTTTTATCTTTGTCTTTAGCTTTACCAGCACCCCAGAAGGATGTCTTGCTACGAGCAGTGCAAACAGCCCTGCCTGCCCCCCCCCATTTGTGTGCAGAAATGCGCCAAGTGCGTGGAGCCCTGCAAGACGGTGTGCGTGGAGCCCTGCGGCAGCGTCTGCGTGAAGCCGTGCCCCACGCCGTGCGTAGAGGTCTGCCCAACGCCCTGCACCACCCAGTGCGTGGAGCCTTGTGCCACCCAGTGCACCACCTCCTGCAGCACCCAGTGCGTGGAGCCCTGCAGCACCCAGTGCGTGGAGCCCTGCGGCACCCAGTGCGTGGAGGTCTGCCCCCCTAGGTGCATCGACGTCTGCATAAAGCCATGTGCCACTCAGTGCCCAACCCATTGCACCACCCAGTGCGTGGAGCCCTGCGCCACCCAGTGCTGCACCAAGTGCGTGGAGCCCTGCCCACCCTCCTGCGTGGAGGTGTGTGCCACCAAGTGCGTCGACTCATGCGAGACCGTGTGCCTGGAGCCGTGCAGCACGGGCTGCTCTCACCCATGCTGATGGCCTTAACGCATGAGCCTTGCGTGCAGCCCTGATGCTTCGGTGCATTGCAATATCCATAGGCTCATGAGCATCCACGGAATGAAAAACAGGCTACAGACCCACCGGCGACGTACTGAGACCTCTCCTGACCTTGTTGCCCCATGCTCTCTTTGTCTTGGAAAACATTTTTCTGATTGTTTCCAGCCTATATCTTTGCTTTCTTACACTTCTGTTACTGCTATCTCAGCACCTTTTCCTTGGTAACTGCAGTTGGCCAATATTATACTGCTGGGCATCTTGGGAAGTTATTTAGCAATGGCGGTGCTGTAAGCAGTTGGTGTTGGAAGATGTCTTCCCTTCTATTCTTTAATTCTCATCTTGTCTTTTAATGTATGTCCTCTTGTCTTTTAATGTCTATGTGCAGCAATAAAAATTGACCATCGATGGCATCATGTGTCTTCAGTCTTTCTTTCATTTCCCTGTTTCCATGTCTTCAGATCCAAGAACGTCTTCCTTCAGTTTTCTTTCTAAAAGCTGTTGTGGTTGTGGAAGATTTGTGCCTGCAATGCAGTGCTGTAAACAGAGAGCGCACGCTTTATAATGTGGAGCAATGTCTTCTAATACCATAAACAAAACATCATCCGGGTCAATACTTTTCTGATGGATATAGAAAAGAAATAGCTTGTCCTACTTGAAAATAATGATAGAAATCCAATTTTCACCTTTATTAATGATAGAATTTTGATCTTTACATCTCTAGATTTTGGAGGCAAATCTTAGAAACTGTTGAAAGGTAAATTTAAGTGGAAGAAAGCCCCAAATCCAAGAAAGAAGGACTCGAAACCTTCTTGCTGAGATTTTAATTATTTCTTAAAAACATTCTGATGGAGATGAAAATGGTATTTTTGATGAATTCTTCCCATGAACCTCACTGACTAAATATAGAAAGTAGGGGATTTGGCTTCAGGAGATGAATCTTTTTGTGGTTTAGGAACAGGTCTGAGCCCTGCAAGATTGCAGGTTTGTTCCTAGGTTTGCTGCAGATACTTTGTGTGGCTTTGGGCAGGTCTCACTCTTATTATCTATCCGTTTCCAATCTGCAACAAGGAGAAGTCACATCCCTGACTGATAGAGTGGTTGGCATTTCGGGTTCATTAACGTCTGGCAGGTACGATAACATTTTAATTCACTTATAAATGCATGTTCTTTATTTGGAGTCATGATTTTGAAACTGATGGAGGCCCGTGGTCCCGAGGGACGTTATACCCATTTAAATGCTGAGTTTCAGAGATAATGCTCCCATTGTCTTCCAGACTGTGCATGTGACTTGCTTACCTCTGTCTCTGTGATGGCCACACAATTTCCACGTCTGGGATGTAGAGAATTGCTATCCACCTACCATGTCATTATGGCAAGGGTGGAGAACATCTAATCTAGAAAAGAAAAGAGTTATATTTAGGTGTGTGTAAACACTGTTACCAAATCAGCTTTTAATGAAACCTTGTGTGCAGGTGTAGAGAGTTTGACAGTAGATTCTTTTTTGTGTTATTTCTGTCAACACCAAAAGGTGACACCATCAAACAGGAATAATGGTAGGCAAAACATGTCTCAGTAAGGCAAACAAATTCTACACGTGGACACACCTTTCAGTTCAGATAGACAAAGCAGGGGTAGGTGGACCAGATATTCAACAGCACAAAAACGGAGGGGGAGACCAGGAACGTGCACCTCTAATTCCCGCTGTTGAATGCAAACCTTTCGGGATTCAGCAATGAACTCTGCCTCGCTAATAACTGCTTGCTGCTGCCACATGCGTAGCGTCAGTGCCCACTTTCAAGCATGGAAAAAGTCTTAGTCAGGACGTCATATGCAGCTACTAATGAGATCCATCCCATAGGTTAGTCACCTATGACTGATTTCCAAGTCTCTTCATCCAGCTCTATCAGCTGTGTTAGTCATTTACATTTTTTCCTTCTCTCCCTTTCTGCTGCGAGCATTGCACCAGGCGCAGTAATCACGGGTGGGAGCACGCAGCTCTGAAAACCCCAGAGGAAGTGGCAGAAGCGACCTGTTGGTTTGTGCTCATCACGCTTCCTGCGCCTGTAGGAAAACACGTTGCAAAAGCCCTGACACACTGCTCTCCTATGCACCTGTGGTCAGTTCAGAGCATTGCTGAGATTCCCCTGTGTATTTACCACAAATTAGTGACATTTGGTCCATGTCAACCCCGGGGTCATTAAGACCCCTGGTAAATCAGGCATGAATGAGGGATGTTAAGAGATGGGATGATGTTGTTTCCATTAGCACCTTCTGCTCTCCTACACCCAGTGGAAGCCGCGTCCATCATCTCTCCATGTATCACACATCTGTAATGGAGACTGGGCTGTAATTCATAGGGCTGAATATGACCCCACAGGGCATAGCATTGAGGAATACTCAAGGGAGGCTTGAACTACCTCTTTCATTAGAGCTAAAGCTTCCATTGAAACATTTTCTCTGTTCCTTCCTTGGAAAAATTTCAAGGGGATCGACATTTTTCTGAAACACGGGTCCATCCCCCCAAAAAATAAATTCTGCCACAACTTCAGCAAGCCAAACCCAGTGTTTGTAGAAAAGAAGTTTTAGTTACTTCAGTGAAAAGCTACATGAAAGTGCAAGAAAAAACAAGGGGAATGCTTTCTAATTTCTTGGCAATATAAAATGTTTCATTCCCCTTTTGGGGAAAGAAAATAGAGAAGGATGGAAGCAAAACCCAAAACCACAAACTGCCAAACACAGCCCTGCTGCCCTTCCCAGGAGCTGGGATGGAGCACAGAGACCTCCCCCACCCCACCCAGATTTATGCCAGCTGGAGACCTGTCCTGGTGATCACAGACAAAACTATCAGGAAACACCTAAACTTTATGCAAACATGTTCTGCTAACTCCGGAGCGGGATCTGAGCCGCCTTTCAAATCTGAGTTCACTTGCAGGATCTTTGCCCAGGGTCGGGACAAGATGAATTATTAATAAATTAGCCAGTTATTACCAGATTGGGTGTGCCTTGCATTAAAAACAACAAATCCCCCGCACCTGAATGAGGAAGCATCTCTCACAGACCTTGATTGAAGTCCAGGTGTATGGAGGTGTCAGTGGAGCAGGTTCTGGTTGTGAAAGATTCTGGTCATCAAGTTAATCTGTTGTCATCAGCTCCCAGGGTTGACTTCTGAAAGCGTATAAAAGCCTCCCCTTTGGGAGGTTTATTAACCTGAGTGGCTTCTTCTTCCATTTCTCTAACAGCAGGAGACACCAGGTGAGTCCTTCTATGCACATTTATCTATATAGGTGGGGGTTTCTGGTGCTCTGTTCTTGGGAGCTGGGGTGATTTTTCTTTATTTTGTTTCTCTAGTGACAGTTTCAGCTCATCTCCCTGGTAATTTCCCCTCCATACAGGTGAAAGCTGTATTATGGTATTTTGAGACTTCCTGAGGCTCCAGACAGTGGCTTGCTGGCTCTTTGGACCAGCAAACCCTTGTCAACCCTCATAATTTTTCCCCAACTGATAAGAATCCTTGTGGATAACCACTGGGTGTTGAGTATCAGCTACCAAAGGATGGCATTCCCTGGCAGCTTGTTTTGCGGCTGTTGAGCAGCAAAAAAAACTGCAGTCTGCTGGATCTCCAGGGCTCTGAGTTTCACTTTTTTGTATAAAATCGTATCATCACTGAGCAGGAGGACAGTTCACCTGCATTAAACAGCCAGAGATGCGGCTGCCACTCTGAGGCTTCCAATGAACTAAGCAGAGATCTGGCTGTTGCCAGAAGGGATTGTTATCAAACGACTCTTCTCTTTCAAAACCACTTGCAATACTGCAATGACACTAGCATTCTGCTCCTCTTTGACTAGTTTTAAATATTGCTCCGAGGTTCTCCTTGAACTAAGCATGCTTTCATTAAAATTTGTATTGCTTCTTAGCTTGGCAAAGTTGAAATGTTCAGAAAATAGTGAGCAGAGGGAAAGAAGGAAACCCCCTCTCGTTGTTTCTCTTCCCTTCACCCCTGTAGCCATTGACCTCTTTGGATCACAACTCTGTTAGGATGGTGCTTGCCTCTTATATTCATTTATGCTTATATACAGTTATGCCCTGAGGCTCAGCAGAGTGGCTGATCTCCACGGAGGCTAACTGTGATGGGAGCCCAGAAAAGCAATATGGGGCAGCTACAGCAAACTGGAGTCACCAACACAGATTTGGTCTGAATACCAGCATCCTCAGGGACTTCCAAGGGTGGTGTTTTTTTTTTTTTTGCTGGTAGGATTAACTTTTAAAGGCTCTTCACTGTTGGTTTGATGTCAAAGCTGAGGAACTGACTGAAAGTGTAATATCCAGAAAGAAGAAATGTGTAGGGCTTAAAATAACTGAAATGGCACCTTGGTTTTCTTCCAGGCTTAGCAAAGATGTCTTCCCACCAGCAGAAACAGCAGCAGCAAATACCTTCAAAATGCCAGGAAAAGTGTCCCCCGAAGTGTGGGGAGCAATGCCAGCCCCCAAAAGGGCAAGCCAAGTGTCCTGTGAAGAGCATCCCGCAGCAGCAACAGCAGCAGCAATGCCCAAAGCAGAAGTAGCACTAACAGCAATGGCCGCAAAGTGCCGTGGAAGATGCAAATGCTTATTTCCAAGCTTTCCTTCTGTCTGCTGGCTCTGCCAGAATAGCTAGAAATTTGCAGCACGCCTCCTTCGTTTGCAAACAGAAATTACTTTACAAAGAGATGCAATTCATTACCTTGGATTAATTCATTCTCTACTATATTAAAAAAAAAAAGTTGTCAGGCCATTTTCTTCTCATCTTTAATTTGGGACATGCTACAATAAAACTATAAGTAACCTCATTGCTTGGTTCCTGATATCTTTTTCACTTTACTAGTGTCATTCATTCTCTCTTTTTTTTTGTTCTTTTTTTTTTTTCTTTTATTAGCCAAAGCGTTACCTTTAAACATACACTTGTATACAAGGCACACATACACAGGGACCCATGCACATTTGCCTTCCAGATTTCCCAGGGAATTATTTCTCCATATTTTTATTCGAGATAGATCCAGAAACCTACAGCTTCTGGATAACCAAGTAGACCAGAAATGTGAAACGTCTAGAGCAAACAGGACATAAAATGATCACAATTTCTGGAAAAACCATTTAAATTCAGGGTCCTTTGGGGCAGAGCTGCTGCCTGGGTGTCAGAACTGGCTCAGGATCAATGTGCTTCCCATCTCAGGGCAATCTTGCAAGTTGTTTTCATCCTGAACTGGAGCAAACTGGGTAAACTCAGTTTTCTGCAAGATACGATATTCTGAAGTATATTCTTGTGGGTCTATCAAAACAATTAATCGTGGTTTTAGACTCTCAACTATACTATAATTGCTGAGAGGAAAACAGTCTTTGGGAGTTTTTAACAGTGAAAGGAAGCTTTTGCTTGCTCAGAATGAATAGTTTCTATTTTAAAAGGATCCGAAAGAGGTTTCAGAATGTTTTGGTTTCTCAGCAGGACATACTGCCTCAGCTAATTGATTTCTAGTCAGCTGTATGGCAGAGTGGAGGAAGAAAATTATAAATAGAGAAACTGTTGAGCGATACGATACCGGTGTCTGGCAGACAGACACAAGCTCGCTCTGCAAACCAGAAGCTGTGTGTCTCAGTGCGACTCTGTGATCAGACGATGAGGTTGGATGTATCTAACGCCCATCTAACAGGTACAGTGCCAGACCAGTCGGATTACATCACTCCTGGCTCATCTGAAGTGTGGGAAAAACTCATTTGCTTGTGCTTGCAACCTGCCTCGTAGACATGCCCGTGCCTTATGTCTGCTGACGGTGGCAGAGTGGCTGTGAATATGTTTAACTTGGGCAGATTGACCATCGGGACAGCTTGGTGTGAGCCAACGCCTCCTGCCGTGCTCTGGGACGGGGTGTTTTGCTGAGAGGTGTTTCAGTGCAATTAGTATTCCAGTGCTATCGGCCCACCCATGGGCCGACGCAGTGCAGGGACTCTCTAACCTGGGCACCTGGAGAGGAGCAGCGGACCCAGGGTCCCCTGCGAGCACCCGAGTTTCTGAGTCCTGATTTGCCCAGCTTTGAGCCTAAAAAGTGTCCGACTATTGCAAGCTGAGGCTCCTTTTCATCTTTTTTAAGCAGAAGCTATTAAAAATCTCCACAACTTGGTATTCAAAGTCATTTTTATTGTTGATTTTCACAGTGAAATAAATCCTGGATACAATATCAGCCTAAAATAATTAGAGATAAGTACCAAATACATATGCAACAACACTGTGTGGTGACACATGTTCCAGGGTGTAATTGAGTATGCTTCCTCCTTTATCCTGTGTAACAGATGGAAGCCACACCTGAGGTTAATCTATTTCAAAACATGTCTGGATTAGATGTAATTATCTATATATTTTCCATAAATAATCTCAGCTTGAGCTGTTCTTTTACACATCCTAGAAAATCCAAGGTGAGCTCTCTGAGGAAAGCGCTGATTACTACCAATTCAGCTAAGCAGATAATTAAGAGGTGATGTGTAAAAATCTTTCTATTTCCTCTAGCCCAAAGGGTTTTTTTTAATTGCATAAAATATTCAGCACTATGGATTCATGATTCAGAAAGTCTTGTTGCCATTGACCAGAGCCCCTTAGCAGCAGGGTTTTCACAAATCTCAAATCCTATTATTAATAGGCAAAAACCCTGAATGCAAGGTGGGAGATGGCATTCGCGTACAGGGAGCTGGGGAGGAAGGCGTGAAAACCAGGAGGCGGCGCGCGGGTCTGGACGCTGAGCTCTCGGTCCCTAGCTGCGTTTGGGTTAAGTTCGAATATTTAGCTTAAAGAACCCTGACTCGTGCGTGCCATCATGCTCTTTGGTCTCTCTCTGGGCCTTTAAAAGCCAGCGGGATGATTGGGAGAGGGCAGAAATTCAGGCCGCTGGGAAGCTGAACGCACATGCCTACGACACCGCTTGAAGCCTTATTATCTATGGAGAGTCCCGACGTGTCAGTTAGCGTACGGCTGTTAGTATAGGATAACGCTAGCGTTAGCTGGGGGGGGAGTTGGAAGCTGTGCTTCTTGACAGAAATTCTGCAGTGAATAAAAAGGTGTTGGAAAATGACCTCTGGTTGGGAGGTCTGGGTTTGCATTCTTCTTCTCTCTTCAGGGCTTCCCTTGTCAGCTGCAAGTTACTTCTGCATGGGGGGCCACTGGTTGGGCTGCTTCACCTGCTGCTGCTCGATGGGAGGACACTTCTCTGGAAGGGAGCACTTCCCCGGCTCAGGGCAGGGGGCAGGGATCGGCACGGGGATCTCCTTGCACTCCTGCTTCTGTTGGGGACACGGTGCAGGTTCGGGGGATGGGACAGGGATTGGCACAGGGGTCTCCGTGCACTGCTGCTTTTCTTGGGCACATGGTGTGGGTTCAGGGCACGGAACAGGGATTGGCACAGGGGTCTCCTTGCACTCCTGCTTCTCTGGAGGGCATGGGGTGGGCACAGGGATCTCCTTGCACTCCTGCTTCTCCAGCGCACATGGAGTCGGTTCAGAGCAGGAAACAGGGGCTGGCACAGGCAGCTCTTTGCACGCTGATTCCTCATCAGGGGTTGGAACAGGCTTAGGGTACGGTACAGGTGGAAAAGTTGGTGGTAGCTTGCATTGCTGCTGCTGCCTCCGCGCAGCTAACAGGAACTGGCACAGGGATCTCCTTGCACTCCTGCTTCTCCAGCGCACATGGAGTCGGTTCAGAGCAGGAAACAGGGGCTGGCACAGGCAGCTCTTTGCACGCTGATTCCTCATCAGGGGTTGGAACAGGCTTAGGGTACGGTACAGGTGGAAAAGTTGGTGGTAGCTTGCATTGCTGCTGCTGCTGCTGCTCCTGGGGCGGACACTTGGGTATTACGACCACTGGTGTTTCTTCCTTGCCTGGATCCACCACCGGTGTTGGCAATGGCACTGATTTTTCTGGGCATGGTACCACTACTACTGGGACTGGTTCTGGGCAAGGTGTTGGGACTTGGACTTCAGATTGCTGCTGTGGACATGGGACCGGCTCAGCGCAGGGCACAGGCTCTTGGCTTTGCTTTGAAATTGTTTTGCTCAGGCCAGGTGGGAGGGTGATGTCCTGCTTGATTTGCGTTTGATTCAAAGACATCTTTGCAGGAAACAAGATTATCTGAAAGAAATGCCAGAGTGTTATTGTGTCTGCTAAATGAACTGCATTGGGATAAGGGTGAAACGATTATAAGAAACATGAATCAGCTGCAAGAGTAAAGTTCTCTTAATTTGCCCTTGGTTTCCCAAGGCAGGTTGGCTCAGAAAGAATTATGATTTGCTCTTTCTTTTTCTTCCTGCTCCTGCTCTGACTCTCACTTATCTTGTTCCTCCTTTCTGTTCTGCAATGTGGGACAGCCCTGTCAGGTCTGAGGTAGAGCCACTCCTTTGAACTTGGAGCTGATTTACACTTCAGAGCTCTTCCTCCTGTTGCTTAGCTCTTCCCAACGTGTTAACTCCCTTTCATTTCTGTCCTGGGAAATTGATGAGAGGAGCTGGCAAATAACAGATCTGCTGGTTTGATAGCGGTTTCAGAAAGCCAAAATAATAATAATAAAAAAAAAGAATGCTGAAGACAAATATTTAAAAACATTTGGTGTATCAAAAAGTAGAAGAATATAAATCTGCACCCAACAGGATATTTTACGTTGACAAAACTGGAATACTTAATTTGATTTTGGCCCTTTTAAAATGGTTTCCAGATTTTACTTGGAATTAGAAACCTGAGGTGCTAAGGCCTCAAGGTGGACCTCGCCAGTAAGCTGATATCTTTTTGTAGTATTAAGAGTCGTTTCGGTAACAATAGGCCAACTCCTCCTCTTGCTCTGGTTTCACTCTGACTTCATTGACTATGTAGTGGATTGAGGTTACCTGTGGCACAGCCCTTCCAACTGTCATGGAAAGAATTAGCAGTGGTAACGCGTCCCTATGTTTCTGGATTATCATGGCCACTAATAATACCTGTAGCTTGCATGAATCAGAATAATCAGGAGGGATTTCTTCTCCCAAGGCCAGTCATGTGCAACAGGCCAAATGGCGTTTCCTAACAATTTATGAAACTGCCTCTGTTTTGTAGGCTGCTGAAGGCAGGCACCAGGCTCAGCTGGATTGGTGCTGTGTCTTTGGTAAAGCCTGTATTGCTGTTTTTCTAAAGACAATCTAAGGGCACAAATAAAAGGTTAGAATCACAGAAGTGTTGGTTGTAAGGGGCATTTTTAAGGCAGGACTAGCACCAACACAGGTCATTTGAGAGTGTGCAAGTTTGTTCTCCCTTCCCCATGTTGCCTACGTCTCTCAGCACATCTTCAAAGCAAATTCATTCCTCTCTTCTACATCCTCCTAGATCCTCCAGATCAATATCACTTATCTCTCGCTATTTTCTTTATAAGGACCTGATAAGATCTTAAGCCAAATTAATATATTGCTCTTGACATGGTTAGCATGAATGAGACAGCACACTAGGAATACTTTCACCCTTCTGCTTCCTACAGCCCCTCATACTCCCAAATCTATCTTTTACAAAGTAATTCTTCAATGAAATTGAAGTTTTAAAAACGTTCTTGTTATAAATAGCAGAATCACAGAAAACAGATTCGGAAGGAGAATTTAGACCTTCCCTGAAGGCAGGATCAGTTATACTTAAACCAACATAATTTTATCTAATCTCTTCTTCAGAAAGGGTCTAATTTAGCACTTAACTATCCTCAGATTTACACGCAATCTGAATTTGCCTTGCAGAGTCATTCCAAGACTGCTTGTCCTACCCCAATGCCCACAATTTCTCTTCTTTGCAGGAATCTTTTGCATATTCAAAGGTATCAAATAAAACACTTCTTTAAAGAGTCTGCCTACATTAAACCAAGCAGTAAAATTATAGACATCACAAAAAAGTATCAGTATTCTCTGACTTACCCAACCAGTCAACAGGGAGAAGAACGAAGTCGAGTGGATGGTGGAGCATGGAGATTTGAGAACTTTTATATGGTTTCAAAGCCCTGCCTTCTGGGAATGAGTCCTCCTAGGTAATGAGCTCATTCTTTCACAACTGCCGTTGTGCATTTCCTCCACAGACTTGTTTTACACGTAGGCATTGTGAAGAGAGGCTTTTGGTACAGAATGCTTTTTAATCCCCTTTCTGACTAATCCGATTTAACAAAAAACTTTCTGTCTGAATAAAGGTCGTACCCTCAGGTTAATACATTCATTGCAGACCCCATTGAGATCAGGGGTCTTGGTGTGGTGTCAACCAGCATGATTCCAGTTCAACCCATGCAACTGAGTCATTTCATGTCAGCTAATGCCCCCGCTTCTTAGGATGCATTTGTAGCTTAAGACAGGGGGGCTAATCCGTACTTCTCTCACCTGCTTTTCAACAATGAATTCTCTAAAGTGACTTCCTTGTGATTCTATAAACTCGTGATGGATGGGATTTTTTTTTTTCCCGTTAAGATGTTCATAGATCTCATTCTTCTTTCATTTCAGAACAGATAATGTTGAATGCATGTTATTTTCCTTGGTACAGAAGATGCAGCTCCCACCCATCTAAATGTGACAGAAGAGGGAACTGAGTTTATCTCCATGTATCATGTGAAAAGTAAAGGGATTTTTTAATAGTATACAAGATTTATCACATCCAAATGGAATTTGGACACTGGTCTCATTTAGGTGCCAGGATGGTATTTGAAAAGATGTTTCAATCTACATGTGAAATAAAGGGAGCTTGTAGCGTTTATTCCTTAAGCGTTATTCCATGTAAAAAAACCGTTTATTGAGTGAAAATAGCTCAAAATCTCAGGGAGCTATCAGGATACAAGTCAAACAGTCCTCGTTTCTGATGGTAGGATTATTTTCAGCAGCGGAGACGACGCGTCCCACACAGAGGTGAATTTCATCATATTTGGTTGTCTTGGGACTATCTTTGTCCTGTCTCCACCATTTTACCAGAGCTTTTATCAGAGCACGCACTCCAGATGCAATCGTTGCAACCGGCTGAGCTGGTACCCGTCACCGGCTGGGATTCCTGGGCTGCAAATGTAAGAAGCTGTTTCTAGCTGTGGTGTAACTTCTTCTGTTAATAATCATTTGGCAACTGAAGGACAGAACACCTGAATTTTAGACCACATCTTCTTCTCCTATAGTGTGACTTCATCCGTGCAACTTCCTTTCTTGCCTCATGGCAGGTGGGGCCCTGCCTCGCTGCCTGCATGGCTGGCCCTGGAAGCTGCTTAGTTTTAGTCGCCGTCCTTTGCTAGCCAGGGGAATATCCCAGCCCAAGACCTAACCCTGACTCAGGCCTCACCTGCTGCTCTGCTGGTACAAATTGCAGTCGTAGCTCTGCTGAAGGCAGGAACTAGGACACTTTCCAGCAGTGGAGAACCTGCCTGTCTGCTTTCTAGGTAGCATCATGCTTCGCGGTTATCAAAATAGCCCTTCTGCTGAGATACGCTCCTGGAATATAGCCCTTCAAAGCAGGAAGATAGAGGGAATAAGCTCAGACATAACAAAAGTGGTTTTTAACATTGCACTCGTTGGCCTGAAGGGGACAGAGCAGCTGGGTTCGAAAGGAGACGGTGCATTTCATTAGGTCAAACATTGCATTTGAATATTTGTGCAATATTCACAAGTGAATATGCATCTTCAGGTCAGAGCTTCAGTAACCTTTGTTATGTCCATAAGTTGGAGCACCTGAGAGAAACAGGGCACGTAGCACTTGTGGAACAGTGTTGAGGCAAAGACTGTACAGCCATGGCTCTGTGTTGAGACATTGCTTTTATTTAAGCAAGCAGTGAGGTTTCTGGAATATTTAGGTGTCAAATTTCCAGCCTCAGCTTGCAACATCGCGTGATTAAAGAAAATCACTTTCTATAGCTGGAAGGGAGACGACCTGAACCCTGTCTGGAGATCAGAAGGTGGGGCCATCCTGACCTTAAACACTGGTTTGGATCCAGGTCTGGAGAGGCTTGGGGAGGTCACTTCACCTCCATGTCAGCAACCTCAGCAGAAAAATGATGGTAATTATCATTGAAGAGGCTCTGAAGTCAGCCCGTGGAAAGGGAGTGAATGTTTTTCCCATAGTGGAGGGGTAATTGCTTTCCCCTTCCATGTGAATTGCACAAAGACTATTTTTAGAGGCAAATGCCATATGCAGTGAAACCTGCCTTACTGAAACGTTTGGGAAATTACAGGAGAAACGTGCATTCAGTAAGGTGGCTTTGCAGTGAACGTGGAGCTAAGCAGCTCCTCAGCTCTCACCTGGCGGAGCCCGGCTCAGCTCCCAGTCAACACTGAACTTGTACCACTAATTCCAGGGAACACAAGACCACAAGTGAGAGAAATACTGGCCCGAGCCCATCCTTCCTAGACAGAAAATGCTACTCCAGCTCCCACACAGCTTGGGTAGGTGCTGTGCTGCTATCAGCCCATCAGCGGCCTTGCAAATGCTGATCAGGTAATTAAGTCCCCAAAAGCCTAGGACGCCCTGGGAGGCATGCAGCAGCTATGCTAGCAGTTCTGAATGGAGGTCTGTAGCTGTCAACTTTATCTGGCTTATCATTGAGATGAGTGTCTCAATATCTCTAAGGGTCCTGAAGCTGTATTTCTTCAGTCTGAAAAAAATGATCAGCTTTTTTAGAAGTGAAGACCACCGCAGAGAACCTCAGCTCAGGATGTGAAATGCTCACTGTGATCCTCACCTCATGTCTGCATGGATGCTCTTTGATTTTTCCCCGTCCAATACTTTGAACCTTTGTGCACAGAGAAAACGATCCGAGGAAACTATTGCACTCCTGGATTTCACGTCCTGGTGTGATTCAGAAGTTGCTGAACTGGATCTCTCAAGACATGGCTCGCCCTCATGGCTTAATTAGACACTATTTCGTTAACACCCCATCTTGTTCTTTATTATTGTGTCTGTCATCATTTTAAAGTGGACATCTTGATTAACTCATCTCACGAGACAAAAGACATAATTATCTGTTACTGAATTTCCTAGTATCGGTCTGTCTGCCTGCGAGTCCAGTCACTAAAGCATCTTCTCTCCTTGTGCTGTAGACTGAGTGTCAAGCCATGTAACAGAAGACAAGAAGCTGGTCACCCATAGGGATGGCCAAATGCTGTAGTATCCAAGTACGGGATATAAAGTATCCATGCTTCAATATTTTCTTTTCTGCCTGTTATTTCATGAGTGATTCCTCTTTGTTTTTGCCACAATACAGCACCTGAGCTTCCCAGGAACCAGAGGGTTTCCTATTAAACCTATATCAATGGATTAGTTTAACAAGTCTCGAGACGCACATGGCTGAATCACCGAGTTAAGTCTGTGACTCTGCATTCATAGTTACAAAACCTCTTCAATAAATTCGCCAACCTCTATTTTAAAGCTTGTTCCATATTTTGATTCCAGTTTTCTGATTTGGCAGCTTATTCCAGAGTCTCTCTGCACTGCTTCTTGAAAATCATCTCCTAATTCCCTGCCTAAATTTATTCCTAACTGCTTCTGCAGAATTACTGTGCTTCTCGAGTACAACAGATTGCCTCATTGAAAACCCATTGGGCACAACAGGAACAGTTTCCAGTCAGCCATCACATCAAAGAGCCTAATTCTCAATTACTTCATTCATGCACTCGAACTCAGGAATGAACTTGTTGGAGTTTAGCCGGTCATCAACCTTTTCTAGCCCGTACACCAGGATATGCAGTTGTAAAGTAGAGCAGCCTGGGGGTCACCCTCGCTTTGTGCTCATCTTTGCAGTGCTGCTGCTGCTGCAGAACAGTGTAGCTGGGGTACAATGTCATGTTCCAGGCTTCCCTGCCCTCTTGGAAAGGGATGAAATACCAGCTTGCTGGAGTATCAGCTGCGTGGTGGTCAGGCAGGTGCTTGGTGCAACAGGGAGGTTCTCGGGGCACCGCTTGCATTTGGATTAAGGTTGCTTTATGCTTCTGAAGAAGCCAGAAAAGACCTTGAATGTCCCTGAGGTTTAGGCCCCACATTTTGAATTTCTGTAAGAATTTGCTGCCTGAGTTATTTTTGTTATTGTTTGTGGCAGGACTGAAGCCATGGGGCTTGAGAGCAGAGCATTGGAAAACGTCCGAATAAGAACAAGCTTTCATGCTTCAGGTGTGGCCAACACAACAGCCTTCTGCTGCTGAAATAGAAAATGCCCAAGAATGGGGAGTTTTCTTTCCTAAAGGTCAGGAAAAACCACCTGTTTCTGCAAATTGGGCAGTTTTGGAGCTGTGAAAAAATGTACCCCATGTACAGCACAGGCCCTTCTCTCTGGGAGGTAGGGCTCCTGGGGTGTATAAGGACCTCTCCAACTCCCAAGTCTGTTACACTGTCTTTGCATTGATTCGTTGCTTCACTGGTGGGTTGGGTAAGTTTGATTCTGATGAATCTATCAAATACTGTTAATTAGACTTGCCATAATATGACTTACTGCAGGATTAGAGTTTGGTGATGGCAGTTTCAGACTCTTCCATTTGCAGATGGAATTAATTAAGATTAAATTTCAGGAGCTGCAGGCTCTAGGAATCAAACTGTTTCTTCTCCAACTGTTTCTGCATCTGTGTAATGCCACAGATTAATGGAGATAATCTTGGTTATACCTATGCCATTCTTGTGACTTTGATGGCACCACACCGTTGCACAAGGTGATTATAGGAAGAGAATCAGGCCCAGAGGACTCGGAGATTATACAAACATGCTTTGCATTATAATCCTAAAACTGCTCCATTAGCTGAATTGCTATGGAAAGAGGAAATTTTAAAAGCTTAGTGTGTCCTGAGCATCTGACTTAATAACATGTTCTGGCTGATAGAACAAACTCCCTTGGGGAGGAAAAGGAAGGGGTAAATCCCAGAGCAGCAGGGAAGATTTTGAGGAGCCTCACAGCCTTGCACGAATGCTGTGTCTGACAAAACAGACTCTGACCCAGCCTTGGTGTCCACAGAGGTGTTTGGACTGCAAACCAATACTGTCGCGGTGGAGTGCTGGAAAAGGGATCATCTGACAAGGCCTGAGTAATGAAAGGGACAAGGAGCAGATGAATATACAGCAGGAAGATAGCTTGGGAGGGGCAATTATTGGTCTTCAAGCTCAGGAGAGAGAGATTTATCTTGGATCTTCTTTTCATTGCTCTGAGTTAGTCATTAAAATCATAACAATCCTGAGCTCTCACGATTTGCTTCATTCTAACACCTGTAGGTGGATGAAGGTGAACCTTCCAGTGTTTCTGATAGAAAAGTGCTGCTTTTGCTGCTGCTTTTCTTTCCTCTCTTGGTTTCTCGTTTTACAAAAAGAAAAACAAAGTGCATTTTTTTATTTCCTCAAAAACATTGGATTTTCTTGTTTCCTATAACGTTTTTCTCAGTCCCTGGCTTGCAAGAAGGATATCCTCCCAGCTAAATCAGCAGCAGTGGAAGCAAGCAGCCCCTCTGCCACCTGCAGTAAGCAAAGCCATGCTGGAGCCAGCACCAGTCACCCCGCAGTGGCAGAGTCAGACACAGCAACAGCCAAAAAGAAAAGAAACCTGAGGAGCTTTTTACATCAAAACCAGAAGCCAAGAAATGCCCACCACCAGCCGAGGCACCACAGGCTCTCATTTCTGTGCCACATCTGGAACAACAGCAAACCCCGAAGCCGAGTCGATGGCCTCCCAAGCCAAAGTAGCTCCTGCATATGGAAAGTGATGGCAGAGGAACAAAATCCAGGGCGTGCCACGGTAACTTCACGTTCTTATTGTTGGTGTGATGGAGGCTCCACTAGATGCATTTCACAGCTTCGTCTTCTGTGGCTGGGTGCCTTGGAGACAACATGCTGCTTCCCCATTCAGAGCAGAGGTGCTGGCAGTCCCTGGGGCTGCCGGGGGCTTCGTGCCTTTGAATTAACGCCTGTTGCTGCTGCAGAGGGGACAGCTGTGGCTGCAATCAAGCTTTGAGTTCATACCTCAGCACCCAGGTTTCTCTCCCATTGGAAGCCCAGCTAATGGATGGTGTAGCTAATGGATATGGGTGCTGGGGAGAGAGAAAGTTGTGTTGAAACTCCGCAGCTCAGCTTAAGTATTTTAAAAGTCGCCAGGGCTATTATGATTAAGTAGTCAGATTTTCTACAGAGACTAACCTCCACTGAGCCTGGCAGCAACCAGAACAAAGAGGTGTGTGGGGCTACTAATTGCAGAACAGCAAGAGTTCATTAAGTAATAAAACACTTCTAAAATGAAGCAAGAAGGATTCGAAGTGAGGAGCATTTCATTGTAATGCATGGTGGGGTTAGTATTTTGCCTTCGGTGCTATTAAATCATTGAAATAGCAAGCCTGTGAATTTACTGCTTGCTGGGCTAATAATATGTTAAGTTTTATTATCTACAGCCTGTATGCTGCTTTCTAATTACAAGTCTGATACAATGAAAGTGCGATCTCTGCTTATTCTCTCGTCTTTCCTTTATTCTCCATCCTCCCCTCCCTGCACGCACCTTACTGCCCTGCAGCGATCGACTGAACAGACTCACTCTCCTGTGAAGAACACGACGTGCAGCCCAGCTACCGTTCCAGTGTGTGTTCTCAGTGCCCAGAAGCACATGTACATGGGAGTACCTGGAATAAGGCACGCTGGCTTTTACGGCGGTGGGAACAGGAGGCTGTGGTCGGGCTGCAGGGAGCATTGGCAACTCAGATTTAACTTCACGCCAGTGCCTTGGTACAATAAGGAGCATTCAGACATTAGGATCCTATGACACAAAGGCACTGGGCTGGGTCTAGTTCACAGGCTGCCAGTTTAAACTGTTTTCCTGGAAAGAGAGTGCATCTGAAGGCAGTTTCCCAGCTACCACTGTCCGGTTCTGCAAGGCTGTTGCAGGAGGTGGTTGCACGTGCAAATGCTGCACTCTAGTGGTTTGCACAGCTTGGAGGAAATGTCCATGCCGTGTGAGTTTGGAGGACATGGCCATGCCTTGGTGAGGCTGGAGGACATGTCCATGCCTTGGAGAGACCGGAGGAAATGGCCATTCCTTGGTGAGACTGGAGGAAATGCCCATGCTTTGGTGAGGCTGGAGGAAATGGCCATGTCTTGGAAAGGTTGGAGGAAACAGCCATGTGCTCATGAGGTTGGAAGAAATGGCCATGCCTTCATGAGGCTGGAGGAAATGGCCGTATCTTGGCAAGGTTGAAGGAAACGGCCGTGCCTTCATGAGGCTGGAGGAAATGGCTGTGCCTTGGTGAGGCTAGAGGTGAGACCATGAATTCATGAGGCTGAAGGAAACGGCCATTCTTTGGTGAGACTGGAGGAAATGTCCATGATTTGGTGAGGCTGGAGGAAATGGCCATGTCTTGTAAAGGTTGGAGGAAATGGCCATATGCTCATGAGGTTGGAGGAAATGGCCATACCTTCATGAGGCTGGAGGAAATGGCCATATCTTGGCAAGGTTCAAGGAAACGGCCGTGCCTTCATGAGGCTGGAGGGAATGGCCGCGTCTTGGTGAGGCTGGAGGACATGGCCATGTCTTGGCAAGGTTGGAGGAAATGACCATGCCATGGTGAGACTGGAGGAAATTACTGTGCCTTGGGGAGGCTGGAAGAAATGGCCATGCCTTGGCGAGGCTGGAGGAAATGGCCATGTCTTGGCGAGGCTGGAGGAAATGGCTGTGTCTTGCAGAGACTGGAGGAAATGGCCATCCCAGACCCATGCAGGTACTTCTTCAAGGTGGATCTATTTCTTCAAGGGAGGACTCTTTTCCTTGGCTTTGCTGTCATAGCTTACCACTTGCGGTGTCCTTCACTATGCACTAGTTTTAATGCTTAACAACTCCCCACTGTAGTTCCCTCCTGCTTTACAGCTCCTTGCCTAGTTTATCGGGGGTTTTTTGGTATTGTTAAAGGAGCAAGGTTAATTTTACATTACTTGAGGTTTCAACTCAATATCCCAGATCACACCTAGCCAATTTGCCTTGTTTCTTCTACCTTCTTTTTTGACTGGTTTGTTCTTCTGCCAAATTTCTATATTTGGAGCCGGCAGGGAGCTTTGCATTCCTGGTGCATTGGCTCATGCTCCAAAATTGCTGCACTGTGACGTTGCTCCTTTGCATTCCTGACTTATTAAAGGGAAGGTGATGGATTCCCTAATGTCTCACCTGGCGTCTCCTCCAGGATGTTTTTCAACTTCCCTCTTCATACTTCTCAGTGCCACAACCCTGTTTTAACTCCTTTTCTCACCTTCATCTCGTGCTGTTTTCCAGGTTGAGTCAGGCACGTTAAAAAAACACAAGAGACTTTCTTAGCTGACAACCACTGCAGGGCAGGGTTGGCTTGTGGGAAGAAGGTTGGATACTGCCAGGATATGGACAGATGATGACAACAGAAGCACACATTTTTGACAGGCATTGTCCTGTGAAAGTGAAACACTCATTAAATTGTTACATAGTGAAAGTCTCCAAAGTTCCCAAAGTTAAAATGGAGCCTAATTGGGTTTCTGGGTTTTTTCTTTCTTTCTTTGATTCTGTAGTTTTGTAGTGTACTGATTAAGAGGGTTTAGATACACAGTCTTACAGATGTTCCTGGGTATTAACATGAAAGACAAGTTATTGCTGTGATCAAATAATTAAAGTTCACCTGGGCTTTCAGTAAGTTAGGCAGGTACATGGGGGGTTTCAGTCAAGTATGGAATTAAATAAGGATTTTTTGAAGGTCAGGGCAGTGCTTGCATCCAGACTAAAATACAAAAAATTTAAATGTGAACTGCTTACTTTGGTTAACAGGGAGGATCCCACCTACGACCTTTGGAGCTAAAAAGCAATGAGGAGCTATGGTTTTGGATCAAAGAACCAATTTCTGCAGGAGACGTGCCACAACAAAGCCACATTTTTTGTGGTTCAGGCAAAGATGAACACACTCGGTGCTAACCAGCAAGGGTCAGGATTCATTCTTGCTGGAGAAGCTTATGGTAAAGGGAACGTTTCACCCTCTGTGATTCTTGCCTGGTGTGGGGCATAGTTGTCCAAGAGTTCGTAAACTTTATTAGGTTTCATTACAAAATTATTTATGGACCTTTTTCTTCACCTCAAAAACCACCTGGGGAGAGCCATTTCTCTAGTTCACAAGAAACCACAGTTTTTAGTAAACACACTCAGGAACTGGGTTTCATCTCACCCAGTGCTAGATGTCGGCGGGGCAGAGCACTCCTCTGCGCTGGCCCTCCTCAGCTCTCCTTGTAGTCAGCAGGCAGAAATTGTCACTTTTGGGGGATATTTCATGTGACAACATACACATGAAAACACTGATTAGATGTTCGGTGACTTCAGAAAATTAATCTCCCAGTTTTCTAACTAGATTCTTTAATCTGGGTGCAGTGTGCGATAAGAAGTTGACTCACTGGGAAAGTCACCACAAGACTAGAGGAAGTTTATCTGCTCCCCGTGCTTTTTGTGGCCTGTCGTGCTGCCCGTCACAGCTTTGATAGCTGAGCTTGTTGTGTAAGAGCTGCCATCAAACGTGACTGCAGCTCATGTTTTCCGTTCATCTGATAGTCACTGGACGGTGTATTCCCATTGCTCTGATAACAGGTGATGGCGTTGGGATCACGGGAGCATTGGGACACCAACAGCCAGGTGCTCTCCAGAGCTACGTGAGCTAAAAATGAAGTTCTCTGTGGATGATGAACTACACCCACCCAAGGGGGTGGTTTGAACTTTACTAGGAGCTCCTGTTGTTCCTCAGAGGAGCCAGTGCCCTGTGTCCAGCCTGCACACGCCACTGACCCTGGCCACTGGGCATTATAGGGCAGATGAGAAGCGCTGCCAGCTCTAACCAGGGACTAAAGTTGGAGAAGGACACGGAGGGGTCAGTGC
Source organism: Fulmarus glacialis (assembly GCF_000690835.1). Classification (NCBI taxonomy): domain Eukaryota; kingdom Metazoa; phylum Chordata; class Aves; order Procellariiformes; family Procellariidae; genus Fulmarus; species Fulmarus glacialis. The sequence goes on from NW_009217508.1 coordinate 28,097, forward strand.
AGCTCTCACGGCACGAAGCCAATGCGGTGTTTGTGTGCGGAAAGAGGCCAAGTGATGGGATGGCCCCATTTCTGGGGACCACCAGGGCATTTCCAGGGACTGTGAGACCTCTGGAAAGCCATAACAGTATGTTATTGGGTGCACTTCTACCTTGCAAAACCCCCGGGGCAGGGGATGCCACTATTGCCTGCCTCTCCAAATACCATTCAGTCTTACCATGCCAGGGAGGATTATACAAAAGGTAATTACTCTTACTACGGGGAGCTGACGTTCAACTACTCATCCTCAGGGATGAGTACACTGATGCTAGTCACTGCGAGTCTTGCACACAGGACAGCTTTTGTATAGGAGCTAATAGGATATGTCGTGGGTACCTCATACCTTCAAGGCACGCTTAGTAGCTATATAAAAGCTCTCCTTGTATTAGGGCTCACTGGTCACATCACAAAGCTGTTCTCACCAGGGAGCTGGGTAAGTCCAGTTTGTCCTGAGCCTCTGTTGCTGCTGAAACGCAGATTTATTTATGTTTTTTTTTACATATAAAAAATGCTCTATGGGAAAAGTTTTTAAAGCTAGTCCGTTTGATTTGCTGTGTGGGAGTGGGAGTGCAGTCTCTTACAGTGTCTCCAGCTGGGCATCCGAGTCCAAGAGACACTCCTGAAAAATGTGAGGAAAGGTTGTTAGCAGTAATTGGGGGTGCTGCTGTTGTTGTTTGCTTTTGAGGGTGCCTGACAACAGTCAGAGCAGCTTTGGTGTATCAGGGAACATAATGCTAAAAGAGCTGATTAAGCACGTTTGTTTTCAGTTGTGGTATCGCTACCCTTTAATTGGCTTTGGTTGCCTAATGAGCATGAACTTTGTGATGCTGGGACTGTGAACCTCTGCCTGCCCGCGGTGTGACGGGATCACCAAGCAACGGTGCCTTGGGTGCTCTTTGCCTCTTCTGCTATGGCAGATGTGGCCAGAGGTTCCGAGCTTCTTTCTGGGTTGGGCTTTTTTCTTGATAGATCAGCAAGAGGTCAGAGGCAGTCGCCAACCAAAAGCAGGAGGGGAAAACTGGATTTAGTGATTGAAAGGCAGCTCTAAGATCAGCCATTCCCCTGCTGACCTCCAAGATCAGTTCTCCCCTGCGGAGGTCCAGGTGATGGGGAGGGAGTTGCAGTCTGGGCAGATATTTAGTGTTACGTGTCTCTGAATTTCCCCACTGTTTGACTTAGTGCCACCTTTCAGGGTTAAAAATGATGGGTTGGGTCCTCGGCTGCTGCTGGCGTGGTTTTGAGACTGTGGCGTAGGTGGGACGTGTCTCTGGCACCCTGTGAAGCCAGCGGGTCCTGCGGCGCGGGCAGCAGTGGGACTGCGAGAAGCTCGACCGGGTGCCTGTCTAAAGGCTCTGCTTTCTCACGTGTCGTTCCAGTCCTGCCAAAGCCTCACCGAGATGTCGTGCTACCTACAGCAGCGCTTCCCCCGGGTCTACCAGGACCCCATCCCCATCCAGTGCCCACCGATGTACGCTGCCAGACACCTGCCAGTGCCTACCTGGCACTCGACACTGTGCACCCCGCAGTATGTGACCCCTTGCATCCCCAGGCAGCAGATCATGTCCTCCAGCTTCTCCCAACAGCAGTGTGTGACCAAGTGCGTGCCGCGGCAGCAGTACGCAACCAAGTGTGTGCCAGAGCAGCGGAGTCTGACCCAGCACATCCTACAGCAGCCATGTGTGACTCGGTGTGTCACAACTTGCATGCCGCAGCAGCAGTGTGCGACCGAGGGTGTGTCGCAGCAGCCTTGCATGACCAAGTGTGTGCCGCAACAGTGTGCAACCAAGTGCGTGACCGCCTATGCCCCCCAGCAGCAGTATGCGACCAATTGCATCCCGCAGCAGCAGTGTGCGACCAGGTGCATCCCGCAGCAGTGTGTGACCACGTACGACCCGGAGCAGCAGTGTGCGACCAGGTGTGTCACCACGTGTGTCCCGCAGCAGCGTGCAACCAAGTATGTGTCGCACCAGTTTGTGACCTCTTGCGCCCCGCAGCAGCGTGCCGCCACGTACGTCCCGCAAAAATGTGCAACCAGGTGTGTGACCAAGTGTGTCCCGCAGCAGTGTGAGACAACCTGTGTCCCACAGCAGTGTGCCACCAAGTGTGTCCCACAGCAGCATGCCATCAAGTGTGTCCCGCAGCAGCAGTGTGCGACCAAATGTGTCCCACAGCAGTGTGCCACCAAGTGTGCCCCGCAACAATGTCAGTCAGGTGGAGTAAAAATTTCGAGTCACTCTAAAAAGTACTGCTCTGCGTCCAAATGGCCCTGGTAAAAAGGAGCGGGGGGGAGGAAGGTCCAGAAAAAGAGTGAGGTACAGCTCTGGGGCAGGGGTTATTGATCTCCTCGTACCACCTGCTGAAGAGTTCCTATTGCTTAAGTCTGCTTTATCTCTGTTTTCCAGTACTTCCCCTGTAGCTCAGCTCTACTTTGGGCCGGGGTGTGATACTATTTCCATGGCTGCACTCCAGGTGCCTGTGGCTTGTACCTTAATCTGCTACAAGGCACAGTTTAGTGGGATGCTATTAAATTCTCACCTGATTGAGACTGTGATAAATTCTCACCTAATGAATAGTGATTTTAAAAAAGAAAGTTTTAAAAAAAAGAAGTAGAAATGTCTAAGGAGTCCAGATCACAACAGCATCAAGAGGGCCGGCAGTGCGGCTGGTGCAGGGCTGGCCTGTGCCCAGCTCCAGGTTTAGTCCTGGCCTTGGGAGACAATGTTCAGGTTAACTTGGATTCCACGAGGCTGCGAGTTCTCCAAAACAGCTGTTGTCACTCACAGGTTTGGAAGCCAAACATAAATTTGCTAAGCAAACGGTAGACGAATCTTACTCCAATGGCCTTCATTTCGGAAGGTGGCCAGAAATCCCTGCTGCTTTAAAACACTGACTCTGCGTTGACTTCGGTAGAGTCCCCAAACAAGACAGGATTTCTGGCACAGTGAAGTTGGTCCTTGCTGAAATTTTATACGTGAACGTTTTTATTCACTTGGTTGCGTTATTTAATATTGAAACCACAACTTGAAACAAAAGAAAGTCTTTGAAATAACACTGAAAGTTGTAGCAGGACTATTTTCTAAATGTTTGAGCTATAAAAGCGATTAACTATTCTTTGTGCTGCCTGAAGATGTGTACTCTACACTGTATTGAAAACAAACCATATATATATATG
>NW_009217509.1:0-46214 GCF_000690835.1 Fulmarus glacialis
GTCCCCGGCCGCGCGGTGTCGTTGCCCAACGGAAGGGATTTTTAGCCCCAAGCTGTGGTGTTTCCTGGTGGTCTCCCTATGCGCGCAGCCGGAGTCCGCCCTGCTACGCCCTCACACACTGCCGCCTCGGCAGGGGCAGGGGACCCCAGTAGGCAGGGCTGTTGGGGCAGATGGAGGGCCGCCATTTCATGGGCGCCAGGTCGGGCAGGAGCTGGAAGGAAATAAAAACCCCAGACCCGCTGTTTTTTGGAAGCACGCCGAAATGGCCACATCCCTTTGGTCTGTGTTTACAAGTAAATAGATACCTGAGCCGATGCCCCATCGTGGGGCTCGGGCTTGTCCAGCACAGTCCTCTTTTTCACCTGAGGTGTTTTCCTGCTACCAGTCTGTTCCAAATGAGTGGTTGTGATGCCGCTTAAAGAATCACTGGCAAAGGTATCAGCAAAAGGTGATTTTAATAGAAATTTATAAAAGCGTGAGTTAACAGAATTCAGTGGCAAGGTTCACTCTATTACTTACTACATGTATTAAGTATACATAGGGAAAATCATGTCAGAATTCTGTTGGAACAATTTGTACAGAGATTGAGGACCAAAAGGGTAAGGGAGACCCTCCCGCTGAGTCACGAGGTTCAGAGAAGACCCAGCTGGATCCGGTCTTAGTCTCAGACTTGGACAATGGTTTGTGTCTAATACAAAAGGGATAAGGAGACATTAATACAAAAGGGATAAGGAAATCCTCCCATTGAGTCACGAGGTTCAGAGTAGACCCCCTTGCTTTCTAAACTTCTCAGAGAGGAGTCTAGGTGCGGCTGGATCTACCCCTAGTCTCAGACCTGGTCAACGGTTTATGCCTAGGGGATTTTATGTGTTTATCAGCAACCTAAAGTTCATTCACAGTTTGAAGGTAAATCATAAGATTTTAACAGTACTTAAACATTGACTAATTTAGCAGTTACGAAGTGAGCTAATCAAGTTTACTACAATTACTTGATTACAGTTTATGCTTATTACTGGTTATCTAAATCAGTACACACACAAACACACACACACAAGATCTAGATCAATTCACACATAAGGGCCCAAAACTAGATGAATTTATAAAGGTATACCTGTTAAAAAATCCCCTCAAGTCTCGTGAAATACTCACATTAAATGTCTTGGCATTTCTCAACGGGCAAAGGGTTGAACCTGAGGAGTGTCTCAGCCGAGGACTGTTTCAGCCCAAGTCCCGACAATCATCCGAATGTCACAAACTCAAGAGTTTGCGAACTCTGAGAAGCATCCCACTCAGAGAGAGATTCTGGGCGCAGCCCGCTGCGGTCCAGGAGAGTTCAAAGGGTCTCACTTAGGACCACTGTTTATAGGTTTGCAAGATGATTGGCTTTAGTCATCCATAAACTTTTATACTGGCCATAGTCCAAGGTGGTAGTTTCAGCAACAACAGTGCCATTCCACTCAGGTTATGACTCAGATAGGGGTGTCAGGGGATGACGAATTATCCCTAATTTTGTCCCCCACCTGGGTTAGATAACAGGAGTTCTGGTACGGTCAGTGCCGTTCCCCCAGTTCAGCCATGCAAGAGTTCTGGGTACAGTCAACTTTTATACTGGCCATAGTCCAAGGTGGTAGTTTCAGCAACAACAGTGCCATTCCACTCAGGTTATGACTCAGATAGGGGTGTCAGGGGATGACGAATTATCCCTAATTTTGTCCCCCACCTGGGTTAGATAACAGGAGTTCTGGTACGGTCAGTGCCGTTCCCCCAGTTCAGCCATGCAAGAGTTCTGGGTACAGTCAAGGGACGCTTCACTGCCCAACTCATTACACAGAGGCTAAAGTTCATCGGGTGTTTCTGAGATCATAGAGTGGCCCAGGAGAGAGCGGGGGGAAGGAATATACCACCAGAGAGTCCCTCTCCAACAATGGCCTGGGACAGTGAAGGGTGATACAAACATGGATGCTCTTCCTGCCCTGGGTTTCTTAAAGTAAAGATGGGTTAAATTGAAATAAAAATGACCTGATTTCTCTTCTGGGCATGCGTGTTAATCACAGACATGGTCTACATAGAACCAAAGCAAGGCACTAACACGCCTATTTGGTGGTGGGAAGCCCAGTGTCTGCAGTGCCAGTGACTACACTAATAATTCATTGCATGCATTTATTGAGTGGTGAAAGATGTGCTCCTCTTCTGTATCCCTATGCCTTCCTATGCTGTAATTTAAGTGGTAAAATGAAGTTTACAAGAATCCAGCACTTAGGCAGACTTGGAGGTAGATAATGGGCCATGTTGTGCTTTGCTTCGATGTAGCAGAAGCAAGGAGGGGGGAGCAGCATGCACAGCATGCACACAGAACCTCAAACATCAGTTTTGATTAACTCAAAATGTTTTGCCTTGGATTACTTCGTCCCCTGAAAGTGCATGAGGACTTGAATTATTTATATTTTAAAAGTCAAATGTGAGAAGCTGCAAACATGGATGGCACAGATCAGGAGAACTACAAAGTACAAAAAGGGCAAGAAGCCTATTTTTAATGGGTCAAGAAACCTGCAGGGAGCAAGGAGAGAAGAGAACCTTTGTTTCTGTTGCAGGGGAAGGACACTAACAGGTCTTTTTGTCCCTCTTAAAAATCCAACTGATAACTACCCATCTGTACATTACTGAAGAATGAGTGGGAATACGACATTGCAAGCACTAAGGGTAAAATCCAGGTATCTCAAGGGAGTTCTTTGGGAAGACTACTTGAATCTGTTTTATAGTAACTTGTACTTAACTGACACACTGACACACAAAAAAAAAAAAAGAAGAAAAAATTAAAATAGAAGATTACCTGATCAAAGAATTAAACTCCCTCTGCTTTTTCACTAGAGAACGGAGAATAGTCCTACATAGTTTCACTGATCCTTGAATGAATTCGTGAGGAAAGTCAAGGGACACAAGATCAGACCTAAGAAATGTCTGATACAAAGAAAGAGAAACCTTTGAGACTTTATACAGACATCATGATGGCACCAAAAAGTCACAAGCTCATTAGTTTATCTTACTTTGGGTTATTCCTCAGTTTTCACATTAAAGTAACATGGAAACGTTCTATCTTTCTTATCACACATTCTAGTACTTGGAAATAATCAAATTCAAAAGTGAATAACTAACTAGTTCAGAGAAAAAGACAGATATGTCACTTGTTATATACTATTTCATAGCCAAGTATTTTTTCCATTTCACTGAGAATTGTAGCAACGTTTAATATTTTTAGCAAAACTATTAGAAACAAAAATTGCTTATGATTTTTCTTTTCAGTTCAGACCTTGCTGGAATACAAGAGGATCATTGGAAGTTCCCTGCCCTCTCTAATTCTGATCCTCCTGGTGTCCTACATTCCCATCTGCCTCCCAGTCAGGTCACTAGCCTTCCTTCTACTAACTGAGCTCCATGTGGGGCTATATAATAAACCTGACCTGTGAAACAATCCAGGGTAAAAGCACTCATACATGTACCTCTTTTTTGGTGTCGCTGGAGGAGGGTTGTCTTTAGCAAGATAGTTTCTCAGCTTCAGTTTAGAGCACTAGTTCATGAACAGTTGAAGCAGCACTATTGACAGGATGATAATTGACATTGTGAGTGGAGGCTGAAGCAAGTAGCAGAGACAGAATCTTTAAAAATCAATTCTGTCATAAAAGAATCTGTAGCAAAGAACACTTGCCTTACTTTCACTTGATTCAATGTAAATATGTCCATAAAAAAATTTTATCAGTTTAACTAAGTTTTTAAAAAACAAATTTTAACTGATTTAGCTTGTGTATAGAGGAGCCAAGTTCTGCATTAAAAGACTCCTGATATCTCTGAAATAGTTTGGCTAGGATCTCTTCCTCTTCTGCAAACCATTATATCCAAATGCTTACTATTGCCATCACTATGATATCTCATTATGAAACAACATTAGATAATGGACTGTGCTCCTTTCTTTCCTCAACTTATGCTGGCTTCATAAAATTTTTTTATTAGTCACCTAATAATCATCCCCAAAGAGAAAACTATTGTAAAGGAACAGACGTACTTTGTTTTGATGACAGAATCGTTTATAACTAGTGCTAAGGTATGGATTATGTATATTCTTTCTCCTTTATCAGTAAATCATATGACCACATTAAGTGTGATTTTACTTCTGCAGAAATTCATGCTATTTTACAGTGCAGTAACCTGCACGATTCACACTGCATTCACCTTAGCAGTATCAGATGATGAATAATAAAGCTTCACGGCAAACTTCTCAAAACTCTATTATAGTCATCATAGTGAAGAGTATAACCTCACATAAATCTCCACCACACTTCAGTTTCTGAGTCACTTCCAACTTTTATAAGCCAGGCTTTCCAGACCTGAAACTTGTTTGACTATCTGCTGATCTGACTATCCCCCCAGGTTCCAGGCAGAAAAACGGAATAGCATGGTTAGTTCTTTCCAGTTAATAGATGAGGCCAATTTGTTTAAAATGAAATAGCCCCCAGCTTGTTCAGATCTATCCTGGGGCCATGGCCAGGTAAAACAAGATGCAAAATCAGAAAGCCATCACCAGTCTGTTTTCCCCTGCTGCACAGGGGAAAACATTAGAAAACATGTATTAGAAAACAGCAAGACCTGAGACACTGGTCCTATCTGCCCATGTTCTGAAGGCAGGTCAAAGATGCTTGTGCACCGACTGAGTCATCTATGACATCAGAAGTAGCTCTCACTCATCCAGGAATCTCTAAAAACACATCCCTTCAAAAAGTATTCAAGAGGCTAGAAAAAGGGGCAGTTAAAATGATCATAAGGGTGGTTTATTTGAAAGTAATTCAGCGACAAGAAATGACAGTGATACCTGAGATAATTAAACTAATTTGAACAAACTGCCACTCATACCGCACTTCGTTGCTGGAATCTGAATCCAGAGGAACTGTGATGTGAACTGTGAATGCTGACCTATTTATTCTACTTCAGGAGGAATAAATGTACTTAGAATATACTAGATACTGGTAAAACAATTAAAGCATGTGTATTTTTATATCAGCTTTTAGGAGTCAGAAACAGACAAAGTCCAAATAATAATGACTAATAAGATATATTCCTTTGCATTTAATCTTGCACATTGCTCTGTTTAATAGAAAACAAGAATGTTCAAAATGACAGATTTGGGCTCTAATTCTCTCTAAAGGTCTCTCCACTAAACAAAGCATTCTGTGAGAAGCAGAACTAATGAAGATTTTATTGGGTCTTTTTGCTGAATGAAACCATCAGTCTTCATGAAACGTGTAAGAATTGCCAATCTCTGAGACCTCCTTCCTTCTCAGATTGAGTTGAAAGGAGCAGGACCAAAATTATTGAAAAAAGGGAGCGACAGAGAGATTGTCAGTTAGACAAGGCAATCACAAATGCCTTCCCTTTTGTTTCTTTTTAGAGAGACTCTGTAGAAATTGGTAAATGTGTATTGGGTTTGTGTGGCAAGGTTTTGGCAGCAGGGGGGCTGCAGGGGTGGCTTCTGTGAGAAGATGGCAGAAGTTTCCCCTATGTCTGATAGAGCCGCTGGCCAAAGCTGAGCCTCAGCAGTGGTGGTAACGCCTCTGTGATAACATATTTAAGAAGGGGGAACTTGGACTGGAAGCAACTGGAGAGAGGAGTGAGAATATGAGAGAGAAACAGCCCTGCAGACACCAGGTCAGTGAAGAAGGAGGGCAGGAGGTGCTCCAGGTGCCAGAGCAGAGATTCCCCTGCAGCCTCTGCTGAAGACCATGGTGAGTCAGGTTGTCCCCGTACAGCCCATGGAGGTCCATGGTGGAGCGGATATCCACCTGCAGCCCATGGAGGACTCCGCACCGGAGCAGGTGGATGCCCGAAGCACGCTGTGACCACGTGGAGAGCCCGCACTGGATCAGGCTCCTGGCAGGACCTGTGACCCCATGGAGAGAGGAGCCCACGCTGGAGCAGGTTTGCTGGCAGGACTTGTGACCCCATGGGCGATTCATGCTGGAGCAGTCTGTTCCTGAAGGACTTCACCCCATGGAAAGGACCCACGCTGGAGCAGTTTGTGAAGAACTGCAGCCCGTGGGAAGGACTCACATTGGAGAAGTTAGTGGAAGACTGTCTCCCGTGGGTGGGACCTCATGCTGGAGCAGGGGAAGAGATGAGGAGGAAGAAGTGGCAGAGGCAACGTGTGATGAACTGACTGCAACCCCCGTTCCCCATCCCCCTGTGCCACTTGGGGGGAGAAGGTAGAGAAAATCAGGAGTGAAGTTGAGCCTGGGAAGAAGGGAGGGGTGGGGGGAAGGTGCCTTAAGATTTGGTTTTATTTCTCATTACCCTGCTCTGACTTTTGAGTGGCAATAAATTAAATTAATTTCCTCAAGTCGAGTCTGTTTTGCCCATGATGGTAATTGGTGAGTGATCTCCCTGTCCTTATTTTGACCCATGAGCCACTTGTATTTTTCTCCCCTGTGCAGCTGAGGGGGAGTGATAGAATGGCTTGGTGGGCACCTGGCATCCAGCCAAGGTCAATCCATCACAAAATGGAAAACCTGTATCATAAATACATAGTCTCCATTATTGGGCAATATGGTTTAGGGCTCCAAGAACCACACACTGAGCTATTATATGTATCTATAGAGCAGAAGCGGAGTGATTTTATGAGTGTAATCCTTCAGTTTAGCTAAATAGCCTGACTAGGAGGGAAGTCATAGTACTGCTATAACATGACAATACTGACTTGGGGACCCAGGCTAGTACCGGCACACAATGCTGAGCTGAACATTTTCGTCTTACAAGCTCACAGCATTTAGTCCAAAGTTTTCAGCACCAGGCTCTATATAACAAATTACAAATATGCCCTTTGTTTCCTGCAGTCTGCTCCAATGGAAATGCTTTCTGCATCTGTGAAAACACAATGTGTGAAAACACCCTTGTTAATGAAAAATTTAGTAACTCTAAAAGCATCCATATCCACTCACAGATTTCATTTATTAGACAAATATAAAAATTGCTGGGTAGAAAGAAGAATCATTGAACCGCACTGAGAAACATGATGAAGATGTATGTTTCTGAGCTGGGCAGATCATCTCTGATCAAAACAGAATATAACTATGGGGAAACTGCATATATATAGATAGATAATAGGAAATTCAGATAAGGGATGGCTCTGAAAATCTCTCACATAAATCAAGAGTTCTTTAACAGCTGTCTGTGGCTTTTAAAGACTCCCATAAAATCATGATATTTACCATGTTGAACCAGAGCAGTAGACTTTCCAGGCTGATATCAAGATGTCAACAGCTATTGGCATCAACGAATCAGTATTAAATTTCCACTATACACAACTAAGATGCAATTTCCTAAAGTTACTAATGGTGGGATTCATCTTGCCACACTTCACTGATAAAAAATCAATGTCTAGTCTAAGGTTCCGCTATGGTTAGGAGTGAGATAAGCACCTCCAGAGGATGATCATCCCCCTCCCCTTACATAGGTATTTAAAATAGAATTCCATATATCACATTGACTTTATGCAGGTCTCCTGCTATCTAGTTACTTAAACAACTTCAAGAATCTTTTTCTTAGGCAGTAAAGATAAAATTCTTGAGGAGCATGTTCAGATATTAGTGAATTCATTTTCTTTTGCCCGAAGGCTGAAAATTACTGCCTAATAATTTTGTGGTACAATTATGTGTATTTTTATTATACATACATCTTTTACATTTTATATGTAATTTATCCAACTTACTTCCTTAGAATCCAAGTGCTTATTCAGGTAAATTAAATTTGCATTGTGATCATCTGGAGTGTCGGATAACTCCCTGGTTTTCAGCTTTTTAGGTACTCAGCCTTTTGAGCTGCTTGATGTCTTTATTTCCTTGACTTCAATTACAGTTGGAAACCATTACCAAACAGATATGTCTATATACTTTAAAAGCAATCAGACTATGGTTCCGTATAACCTTCTATGGTTACTCGTTGCATTATCAATCCATTTTGCCTGAAAATAGTATCCCTAGTCCTCATGAATGTCATCGTAACTTGTTGCATTGCACTAGGAGAGCTCATTTGTCTTCGTAAGTTGCAGATGAAAGGATACTACCCAATTTAGCTGGGTCCTTATCCAATGATGGCCTTGAAGATCAATAGCAAAGCTTCACAATAGTATTAAATGGGAATTAGGATAGAACGTATTTTGCAGAGTATAGAAGATACATACTCTGGGCAATTCATGCTACTCAGTAGGTTAATGATGCATTGTGTCAACATATGCTTTCTTTTATGAATTTTACACTGATTTTTTTCAGATTGCTTTTTTAACGTTTCTTCCCACACTATGAAAAAAGGAGAAACATGGACGTTCAACTGACCTGCACTATTCCATTCATTACTTTATGTATCTCTACCCTAATATTTCTTGCTCAGCTTAATCCTGTTTTTATATATTTATTCTTCAGTTGAGGGTTTCTCCGTGCTATTTGTTTTCCCTTTTCTAGTCACCCACTATTTTTAAATGCTGCGGTCTACCTGTGAGTCTATCTATAGATACTTTTCTTAATGCAGTTTAATATCCTGTCTGTATTGATATTTTGCGTAAAGCAGAGATTACATTGATTTCTTCTCACTGACATCCATTTCTCTCTGACTGATCATATCAACATAGAGTTCCACAGGTCTTCAGCTCCTCCTTTCAACATGCAGTACTTTCACCTTATCTACACTTCATTTCACCTGCCATCATGTGGTCTAATTTATCAGCTACAGATATAACATGTTTATTCATTATGGTAGTATAGATTTGTTTGTATTTTAGGCTACATATGATGGTTTTTTTGCACTTTCTAATTTTTCCTAGCCATAGTGACAAACATTTAATGTAAGGGGGGGGGGGGGGGGGGGAAGGCAGGTTTTCAGGTAAGACACTCATTGAGTCTCAAGAGTTGACATCATTTTTTTAACTCGGCAATAAACTTTCTCTCAGCAATTTCATTAAGCACCTATATAGTATACAAGAAAATTACATCCATCAGTGCTGTAAGACAAGAGCAGAAACAAGCAATGCATGATGAAAGCAATTATCCAGTGGGAATAGAGGTCACCAGTATTACCAGTCTTGAAGGCTATTCACACAGATCTAATAGCGTGGGAAACTATTGAGAGCTCAATCTCATTTCTTCAGTACTTATTACTTTCTATTAACTGAAGAGGGATCCACGTTCCTGAAATCACCGAAACTGTTGCAAAATATCCTAGATTAATTCATAGCTGGCACAAGTTCACGTGTCTTGTATGTGAAGAGGTCCTCTCAATGGTGAGCTTCCACCACTGCAACATCTGTCACCCACTGTAACAACTATTACCTTTCTATCTTGCTAAAGGTCCTCTGAAAAGTGGGTGGAAATGAAAGCTAAACCACACAGGCTAAGTACCGTATAAGGCAGAATAGTAGGAAACATCAGAAATGCTTTGCCTGATCATGAAAAAAGCACACGCGTTCTGCTTTAGCGTTGGCTGCGTGCTGAAATGCCTGCACCCCAGCAGCAAACACTGCAGCCATTTTCTGGCAGCGCAGCAGGTGGTGCTCAAACAACCCCGGTTGCCCGGAGCACCCAGAGAGAGGGACGCTGCTCTCCAGAAGCAGCCCTCAGTGGTTAACTTCTCCGTAGCCCAGTGCTGTCCCAGCCAGTAAATCATGCTCAAAATATTAATGGAGCAAGCCATAATGAAAGCACATTTTTACTTAATAATTTTGCAATATGTATACGCCTCAAAATGTAGACGCGTTTAGAGTGAAAATTAAAACACATTAAATTGACAGTGTCTCCTACAGAATTCTTTCTTCCACCCAAGCAAAGAACCATCTGACTGTGTGCAGGCAGATTTCATATCTTCAGGGAGAAGGTGTGATTTTTTTTGCTTTACCTGGGCACTGTGTGGCCTCTCCTGCAGGTCAGCAAGTTCAATGTGCATTTTGCAAATGCAAGAGGTTCCAAAAACTTTACAGCTGCTTTACTATAACTGAATACGCCTATCAGCAATCTGCTGAAAGTGGATCCACATCTGCTTTCATGAGTCCTACTTGGCATGGCAGTGCAGCAGGGGACAGACCTGCCATGGGAGGGCAGGAGAGGGAGTGAAGGGGAAGGAGGAGGAGGAAAGGTGAAGACAAAGGTCTCCCTTCCTGCTGGACACGCAGCCAGGCACTTGTCCATACACACTGTGAGCTACTGTGGTGTGGTCTTCTAGTATTTGTATTTTAAAAAAAAAAACATTAAGTTTAGCAGTGTTTGTTTCTTATGTCTCCATGTGTTCTCAGAAATGATCTGTATAAGAGCCAAAGCAGTTACCATACACACTTTCTGCAGACTTTTCTTGATAAACATTTCAGGGTCTCAAATTTTCAAAATAAGCAGAGTATTTGAGGAGAGTGTTTTTACGCTCTTCCCTGCTCTCGATTGTTAATAAACATTGTTTCAGGATTTGTCTTTTATTTTGCACAAATCAGTGGTACCCCAGATCATAACTCTCCATCGGCCCTAAGAGGAGGCACTTAGCTGAGCCTATCAGCCAGAAGAATGGTAATGCACTGGTGATTTGTATGCGTGACTTATTTCTCATTTGTCTTCCCTTGCAGGCCTCCCAGCACCGAGAACAGCTGTGCAATGAGCTGCAGAGATCAAGAAAGCTACTATATTTATGACAGTGCTCTTCTTTTCTCTGTTGCCAAAAGAGTGGTCAGATGTAGCATAGCAATTTATACTGCTGAATTCCATTATTGCAATATTTTTATATTTTCGGCCATGTTCTGAAAATAAATTCATGTGCGCAATGCCATTATCTGTTGAGAAAGTATAACAACATTTTAATACTGATTTTAAATTCGCTATATTTGAATTAGCTGTTGATATTTCACAGTGGCATAATTTAACTCAAATTCAGCTTTCAGCAACCACTGGAACATTTACCCGCAAGTTCTTAGCCACAGTGCTAGAAGCCAGCTTACAAAGTTTTTCAAGTTTCTAGCCAAGGACATGATAAGCATTTCTTTGTGGTAACATCACTAGGCCAGCACTCTTCCCTCATCCTATACAGCTTCAGGGTCCCAACTGTCCACCGTATTTAACACATCTCTTGTTACATCTTGCCAGAGATTGTGAAGCATTTCCCGGTAGTCAGCAAAGTTGGTTTTTCATAGTCATCAGTGACATTTCATACCATTTAAGACAAAAAAGGTCCTGTGATCATCTAATTAGACTTTCAGCAATATAAAAGCCTTGTGATTTACCAAGATCTAATTGCTTATTTAATTCCAGTAGCTGGAGTTGTACTAAACTTATCCTTTAGAGAAACATCCCATCTTGGTATAAAGATCTCCAGTTCTGATGTATTTATATTCTTTGGTTGGTTCCAATAGCTAATTATCCTTATCTTCCCAGTGGCTCATACACTGTACTGTCCTAGATCAGGGTCCATCATCTATGGACAAACTCACTATGTCTCTAAATCCAAGATCTGTGGCTGCAAATAAAGATTCTGTCACTAGTATAGAGGTAATCAAAGACACCAAGAGAAGTTTTATTGACACTTTGAATAGTAGATGGTTGTTCTGGCATTTGAAATTCATTACTGGCATTCCAGAAATCTCTAATTAGCCTCATCTTAGCTATATTCAGTCTCCACTTAAAACCTAAAAAGTCAAGGGCACATAAGCATAGAAATAGTTTATTAACATGTAATTAAAATTACAAATCCATGTTCCAGTTATGCAGGACATTAAGATATAAGAAATCAAAAGTCTTTGTTGTTTCTGAAGCATTTAAACACTATAGATGAAAGATAAACAAATATAAATGTGAATGTAAAAAAAAAAATTTAAAATTAACGATATAAGTAACTTTCCTTCTCTCTCCCACACTACCAAGATCACAACTGAAGCATAGTTCAGGGTGGATTCAACTGAACGTACTAGGAAAGTTTGCTAGAACTTTTGGCACAAAGTCTTTGAAGTATCTGAAGCAACTAGAAAACATTTCACACATTGCTAGAACAAAATAAGTAATGAAGAATAATAAAATATTTCAAAAGGCTAACATGTAAAAATGTTTGTGCAATGAGACAAATAAGAGCAATTTAGAAAGATGTGGAAGATGAATTCATGCATGAAATATAGCAGACTGAGAAGCTGGAATATTTTAACAAATATGTATATTATTCGGTATACAAAATGGTAAAATAATACATTAATACTTATTAGTCGTTAAGGTCAATGCTAACAGTAAAGCATAAAGAAGAGTTGGATTATTGACCTGGCAGGTTTGTAGCAGATTGAAGAGTATGTTGGGGTGTAGGCTTATGTTCACTGCAGTTGCCTCAGTTTCTATATGGTTTTCTAACAGTGGAAAAAGTTAAGGATGATGGCGTAGTCTGGGCAAAATGTTACTGGTCATTGACAATTCACAGTCGTTTGGGAACAAATCCGTGACAGCAAAAGTGGTTAGCGCTGGAGGCAGTGGAGCATCCTGATGTAGGGCACTGACTGCTCCATTGTCACCTGAGAGGAAGAAGGAGAAAGGGAAGGAGTTGAAAAAGGCATAGATGAGACAGCCAGGTACAGACATGGGCTTTAAATTATACCTGGGGAATGGCTCCCTACCAGTCCCCACTGCAACTGACCTTGCACTATGCTGAGCCTATGCTTGTAGATCCTAAAGAGTTTTAGTCCCAGTAACTGCAGTTTCCACAACAAAGCCAAGCAGCAGCTGGTGTAGCTAAGCGGTCAATTTTACTGCTGAAAACTGGCTTCTAAAAGATTCAAAGGATGTCCTTATCTGGAGGTGCTCCAGAGGGGTCACAGAGAGTAAGTGCGGTGCTGTGATATTGCCACCCTCGCAAGGGTCCGGAAGAGTCTGAGGTACAGAAACAGGTGAGTAGCTGCCCAGCTGGGGAGGTGACTCAAGGAGACCAGGGAAAGCAGCCACCTGTAGGCAGCAAGACCCTGACTCAGACAAATACTGTGTAAAAGAGCAAAAAGGGTAAAATTGCAGAAATGCTACTGATTCAGCTAAAAGGGACTGAGGAATAGAATCCACAATTACACTTTTTCCTCTCTGTCAAAAATATATAGGGGCTGTACACAGCCTCTCTCTCATGATCGGGTGGCCTGCATTCAAACACAAAAGATTGCGTAAGTTATTTAGTCTCTCTGAAAAAGGGCAGTTCTTTGTAGCTGCTCTGTGCCTTTGCTCTCAATGAGTCATTTTTAGGAGGGCAGACCATGCACATTGTTTGACAACAAGCTTCTGAAGACAGCGGTTCTTTCATGTCAACTACATCCTGTTCGGATCAGCAGATTAGACTAACCCATGACTGTCATTTAGTAACAGTAAGGGTTTTTCAGTGAGTTAAAAAGAAAAGGGGACATCTTTCACTCCTAGATTCTAAAAGGGAGTCCTAGAATTGGCATTATTTCTTAGAAATCTAGATATTGAAAATCTGTAAGCATTTTTGCAAAAAACATGATTTTGTATTTTAAAACTGAATGACTAAATACAGCACATACCTCGAAAGGCTTTTTTCTAACGCCCTAGAACGGGAATGTTATAAACAAAAAGCAAAGAAAGAACCCTCAGATATCTCAACTTACTCTTCTACAAATGAGAAAAACAGTTTCAGAAAGGCATGGACTTACATAAAATTAAAAAAAAGTCTGCCCTTACTTTTTCAGGCCATCCTGTCATTATCTATGCAGCAATCAGAAGCGGTGGCAATACACTGGGGTTTCACAGCTGTGAAAGCTCAGAGTACAACGATTCTTCCCTCTGCTCGTCCTTACTTTTTGTCTTTGTTACCTAACAAAACTGATTATTTCATCCTCAGTATGACCCTTTGAAAATTGTCTTTGATAGTTACGGCCCTCTTTGTTAGCTATGACCCTCTTATCTATCTTTGACAAACTCGCTGCTTTTAGATCTGTCCCTCTATGAATCACTTTTTTAATTTACTGTTCTCAAGTTGATTTTCTTTCTGCCTGAGTTACTCTGTATCTTGTTTCTTCCTTTTGATTTTTTTAGCTGCAAGATTTAATATTTGTCTGGTTCACTATTCTATATTCACTTATCATCATTCTTTCTGATTGTCATTATTTTGTCAGTTTTCTTTTTCATTCGGTGATTTATTTCATATCCCAGCCTGCCCAGAGCAACATCTTTTTGATTCATTCGCTTCCCATTTATTTTCAATCTTTTCTTCTCTTTCCTCTCCATGACTCAGCCTGTGTTTCCCATACTTTGTGCTTTTATTGTATTTGTAGCTATTTTTCGCTTGTTCAGCATCAACTGCTGGAACTTTCAAAGGGCGTGAATACAGAGAGGCGGCTTCTGTGCTGAATGGGATGATGTCAGCAATGCAGCTTCTGAAAGCACATTTCATTCCACTGACTTGTCAACGATTAGGAAGCACAACGCAAATTGGTCTGTTACATCTGTAAGATATAGCTCTTGAATTTGTCTCCTGCAATTTGTTTCAACGTTATTCCACTTAGATCTTGCAATTATGTGGCAAATTGGTGTAGCTGTTCAAAACAAACACATTGCATGATCCTGCAAGAAACAATGTAATGGCAGCCAGTGATCATGAAATCACCACTTCAAATTAATTTGTAAGTCAACATCATTGCAGTTTGCAAAGCAATCGCAAGGCAAAACTTTCAGTTGTGGAAATATCTTTCATACTTGCAGCAATGCGGGTTAATTTCAAAGTA
The DNA here is from genome assembly GCF_000690835.1 of Fulmarus glacialis. NCBI lineage: Eukaryota > Metazoa > Chordata > Aves > Procellariiformes > Procellariidae > Fulmarus > Fulmarus glacialis. The sequence continues at coordinate 14,762 of NW_009217509.1, forward strand.
CCGTGTCAGCATTGCAAGAGTAACTACTGTGTGAATTCAGCGTAATACTGCTTTAATCTCAAGCATCAGAAAACCAACAATACTAATTCTCCATTACCTCTCTCTATTGCAAGCATCATTTAATAAAGGATAGATGTCCTCTTTTTCTGTTCTACTCAACCTCTTTGATCTTAGTAGGGTTTCTTCCAGCTCTAACAACCACATCCTATAGCATGCCTTCCCACTTGGTTCAGTTTTCTGAATATTACCATGATATATAACACTATATATGACAGATATATGTGAGAGAGATATATGTTTCATGGCAATTCAAGATTGAATACTTAAGACTTAGTAGGAAATTAAAGATTCTGTCCCAGAATTTCAAGAAAGGATCACAGCCATTGGCGTGATTTATAAGATAATTGAATGGTGCTTTCCAATCCAATTTCTCATGTAATACTTTCACTATAGTTTATTCATAGATTATTTCCTTTGGTGACAGTATTAGCTCTTGTAGTCTGATTTCCATTATAGCATAGGCTATTAAACTTTACATAAATACTTTTGTAGAGGCCAGTAACTCCTAAAGAAAATTTCTATTATGTCTTCCAAGAGATGTCCACCACTGATTTTGTAATATTAACAAATGTTACAACATTTGTTACAATTTTTTACAATTTTTCTTGTTGTTTATCAGCCTTGCTGTTAAAAAGTAACAAAATAAAAAGGTGCCAAGTTTGTACTTTCAATATTTTTGGCCTTAATAACCAGCACGGATTATTGTTTTGCTTGGTTCCACAGAGAAGCCTTTATTGTTTAGCATTGTTTTCCTTTGAAAGTGCTTATTACACTCTTATTTGGCCACCTTCTATTTGGTAAGTTAAAGAAGTCCAACTTTTTCAGCATCTCAGGGTGTATTTTAATGGATTGGCTATTTCTGATGAACAGCATTTAATTTAGCACTGCCCATGTGTTAACAATCATGTTGCAAAACTTTGCCAGATGTTGTGTGTCTTCATTCAGTGCTCAACTCACTGGTTTAATACATAAGGACTTTGGACATATACTTCATGTTCTTTGTGTTGCCGTAAGGTAAGACAATATCTTATTGTATCCAGGCACCCACAGAGGTGTCGCAGTGGTTAGTATGTTCATAAGAAGTGTGAGAGTAGCAAACCAAAGGAAAATATCTGGCCTTCATCCTATATAGGTCCTATATATAAAAGAACACATTTGAGGGCACCAGTATAACATCTTGTTTGAGAGATTATATAAATATAAATAAATCTCTTTTGAGGGCACCAAAAATCTTGATTGACAGAACTACACTATTGAAGGAGAAGTGTTCAGGGGCACTGATGCTTTGACTATGCAACAAAGATGTCTGCTACAGTAAAATATTTTCTTTAACCTTGGAGTCATTATTGTGATTCTTCTCTGCCCCTCTCTGTTCTTTCAACTATCTTTTTTAAAGTGTTGATATTACAACTGCATACACTAGGAATTTTGTGTAGAGATGTAAAATCATCTCCATATTCCCCGCTTCTAGTTGTGGTTTTTATGCACCATAAACCTTTTGCTATAGCAAATCACAGGGAGACCATGCTGCCTCTCTACTAAAACCTCTCATTGTTTTCCAGGACACAGACTCTTTCCTGTTAAGTAAGATCTACAGTCGTATTCCTCATCATATGTCCTTCTGGCAGTTTGTGTTAAAGTACAAAGTGTTTCACTGAGCTCCACTTTGTCCCTTGTAATCCAGAATACTCTGTTTGGGTGACTTGGTTTTTGCACTTTTTACCACTTTGGACCATTCACAAACGTTAACACCACTGATTTTATTTTTTCCTTATTTCTGCTAATCGATTGAAAATTATGAAGAACACAGAGCTGATGAAAAGGAAGTTGATTAAGAACTAGGACTAATCACTAGAGAACCTTCCTAAAAATGTCATCATCAGTAATGACTCCCTGCTGACAAGTACTCTTTGAATCCTGTGAGCCAGTTCTTAATCCATTTAAGATGTACTTTATTGATACTGCATAGTCCTAATATTTTTATCAGCACGTAATTTATAGTAAATCAAATGCTTTACAAAAGTCCATTATGTACTTACTTTTATCAACTATAACTGTAAGAAGGAAATAAAATATATTTGACAAAGCCTATTTTTCATAAAATCATGTTTGCCAAGCTTAATTATAAACCCTTCTCTTTTAATATTTTACCAACAGAATCTTTATCATTTTTCCACTATTTTGCCAAGACCTGATGTTATCTAGCAAGCCTCCTGTTACTTTCTCTTCCCCCTTGAACATTTTGAATACTCATAAAATACTAGTACGTTTTTGACCTTCAGAATCATCCACATGCAAAGACTTATTCAAACCTGACATTTGCAGGAGACAATCCTAAAAGTCATTGCTTTTAGGAATCCTGGGTGTAAGCTATCTAGGTTTGCCAATGTGAAATATTCTTCTGCTAATACATGTCATTTAACATCCACATTGACTGCTAATGGTGTGATTCATCTCACCTAAATTCATCTAAAATTAACTAAGTTACCTAGGATTCCCGCAATAGAGAAAGAAATAGAAGATCCCCCGTAGAGCCATTTGATTCCAATTATCCTGAACAGAATCAAACAAATTTAAACAGTAACATTGCTGTAAATAGACAGATATTAATAACACTAGGTTAAAAAGCATTGCATACATACACACCTATATTCTTGTATATAGTGTATTCTGTGTAAAGGGAATTTTCAGGAACTCTGAAAGAGGAATGCGTATGTGACCAAGCAAACACCCTTTGTGCCGTTAAGGACTATTATCTTGATGCCTGCTAAAGAAAAACAGGTACCTTCTGTGGGAGTTGTAGGGGGGTCACGTAACTTCAAACACGTACAGGGTCTGCTGAAGCTGACTAACGGCACCGGCGGAGCTATCGTTACCTGCGCCCGCCAGCTGTGCCCCTGCCCTCCCTGCAGAACGGGGGTGCAGAACCGAGCGCCGCGGTAGCCTCTGCCGCTGCAAATGCAGGGATTGCTTTACTATCATTAAAGGGCAACATAACACGCACGTATTGCCTGGTTCCCTACCCAAGGCCCGGTGATAATTCGGCTGCTACGCTTGGTGGAGAGTGTGGGCAGCACAGTCAGTTAAGCTTTTGCCGAAACTCCGAGGGAAAGGAAAGAGATCTTCTTTGTCTCGTTCTGACCGCAGCCTAGGCCCAAACACCCAAACAAGCTCCCCGCTGGGAGATCGCTGAATATGCAATGAAACGGTAACCAGACCAGTAATGGAAAGAGAGGAGTAGAAGCAACAAATCGAAAGGATCACCACCTTCATCTTGCCATCTCTAAGAAGGGAAAAATTCCTTGCCAATTAGAATCATGATTCAGTGGGGTCCTAGTCTGCAGACAGAGGATGCTTTCCATGGGCAGTTAGGAAATGCAAAACATATTTCTGAAGGCATGAAGTTAAGGGTATCTGAAGAGCTTATTGGATAAGTAGTTCTGGCATCGGAGCGTTTGGGAAGCAAGCTGAAAACAGGATCCAAGGCCAAGCGTAATTGGGAATGTGATGCAATCACAAAAGGATTAAGGACAGCAGCTGTGTTATGGGATTTCAAGGAAAAAGGCACCAATATGGAACAGGGCAGACACTTCCCAGAAGAGGGAGTGAGTTAAGCCAAAAATGAAGTGAGGCACAGGCTGCTGTTTGGATTATACTATGAAATAAAAGGAGACATCAAAAAGATTTCATCTAAAAAAATCAACTGAAAAATAGATTAGCTGTAACAGCAGACTGGCACAAATCATGGTTAAAGTGGAGTTAGATGCCACTGAGCTTAGAGCAATAGTAAAGGAATTAGGGACTTCAGTAGGAAAACCAGTGTGGTTGTTATATGTACCCACACCAGTGATTACTGACTATCTGTGTCTCGCCTTTTACATTCAAAATGAATTAGACTTTGTACGATAGCTTTGTTAACATTAATAGTCCAGTTAGTCCACTGATTTTAACTTTTAGATGCTTCAGGATATTTCCACAGGTACCCTGGCTGGAAATCACCTAAACAAAATTACACCAGTGTGATATAATTCCAGTGTTGCAGATGTGAAACTTCATTCTTCAAATTCTAAAACAAACAATTTATAATTTGAAACTTTTCCAAGATTTCAACTAAGATTGCCATTCAACAAGCAACTCTGCTTACAGCTAGCATTGTTGTGCTGTTTTCAGTTCTCTTCATATCAAAGTCTCAGGAAACATATACCAATAAAACCACAGTGGTTGCTCTTAGGGCCATGAGTATAGTAGACAGCTCTTCATCCCAATTTTTATCACTAGCTTTTACTAATTTTCTAAGTTTCCTTGCTTGTCCTGCAGGAATATTCCACTTGTCCAGAACTTTGGGGTTGTCCTGCTATGTGGGATTTTTTCTTGATTCATAAGATTGTGCACAGCTCTCTCATTATTTGCTCTTGACGTGGCTTCCTTGGGTATTCTCCATTGATAAAATGCCACATAATTGCATTGCAGCTAACTGTGTGATAGCTCTTTTCACAGGAATGGCTTCCATCCACTTTGTACATGGGTGAAAAATAACCAAGCAGTGCTGGTTTCCCCAAGTGGTCATCCAGAGAGGTCCTATGGACTCAGCCTGTACCCTGGCACAAAAACCTCCTACACATTGTGGCTGGATTTGTTTTTGAGGTATTAAGAGCATTTACAATTGCTCCTGTTAGCCAGCTGTGCACCTGCTGCTCTGCCTCAGCCACCACTGCACAGTACTAACTCCATCGAATGTTTAGCTTTGCCAGAATAGGCTTAGTCATGAACAGATCAAGTCAGATGGCTTTGTACCAGTGCTGGACTTACCCATGCTCACAGACCATCTCCATCTGCTCATACTGTTTCCTTTTCTTGGGCTTTACCAACCACTGTTTTAGAAAGGAATCAAAGTCCCCAGAAGCCCAACTTTCCAAAGACACTATGGAAAGTCAGAAGGTCTTTCAAATCTGGAGTAGAGTGTTACATATGGTTCAAATTAACTCAAGTAACTATTCCATTAAATTTCCTAATTATTCAACTGGAATATATGCTGAGCAAATCCTATTTAAGCAATGGATTGAGAAATATTTGAAAGTAAAAGGGAGAGGTAACATTTTAAGTACTTTATTAGAAAATGTAGGTGTAGTGAATGGAACATTGAATACTGTAGACGTTGAATCCATTTGGGATAAATTATCACTGATGGGCAATAATGTGATTAAAGCCATCCTACAGAGAAATGAAAGACTACAGGTTTCAGTACATAGCCAAGGAGAATTATTGCACCTTGAAAAAGCTGTGTTCTCATTAGTTTCAAATGTTATACAAATAGCAGATGAATCTGATTGCAATATTACCAGGTTGATGCAGTTTGCTGATATTAAAATGCATTACTGCAAGGATAAATAGAAGCAAAGATGACCTAATTAAGTATAGAAAGGTCCACCATCCTAAACTGTGTGTTAGAAGACTAAACCACTAAGTGCAGCTTTACAACACTGTGATCTGTGTGGAGCTGTATTGCAGATACATGAAAGGACGACACATTAACTGATGACCCTTGGACTGGTAAAATCCATCTCTAGTGTAAACCAGGCATTCCTCAAGAAGGAGCTGACTGGGAAGTGTCAGAAAGGTATTACGATGGCATTCTTGCTGTAGAGAAATGGAAGCAAATACTCACCACAGAGAATTCTTCTGATCCAAAAGTCAACTGGTAAGGCCTGAAAAAAAGCATGTATCATGGTGTCTTCAGAGTAAGACCATATTTTAAAATTGAAACCCTCACTTTACAAGGGTATTGTGGTCAGTACTTACCATGTTTTAGGTGTACAACCAAACATCATTCTCCAGTCAGAATGACTGAAAATAGCACATAACCCCCCTGCAGTGGATGACAACTACTACAGTAATAGGAACAACAGGAGCTGAATGGAAGAAGTTGTGGAATAAAGCTTTTTATTGTGAATCCATAGTAAACCAATCAGCGGCACTCTCAACCAACCAAGAAGAAAACTGAATATAATCAGCAAGAAATTACAATATGGGCATCAGAGATTAAGGCATATTTAGTAAGCCTCGGTGGGACAGGCTGTTCTACAGTCCTACATCATCTAGTCTGTTATGTGTACTATTTCATTCATTGTTGAACTATCAGCAATGCAGGTCATGGTATTATGTACTATAGTGGTAATTTGTTAAATATGTTATCTCAAGGTTATTTTCAACAAGGCACTGAAAAATCAATACTTTATGAGGCAAAACCAGAATGTTTCCTCAAGAGGCCGGTGATTATGTGCAGACTGGGGAGTGAACAGTTTGACCAACAGCATCCTTAGGGAAATTGTGATTTGAACAGGTCACCATCAAGGAGAGAGTTATTGTAGCTTGAAGAGAAGCAAATAAATTTGAGCTCATACCAGTAACATTGCTGTAAATACACATATATTAATAACACATAGGTGACAAAGCCTTATATACATGTATACCTATAATCTTGAAAAAAGTGCTGTGTAAAGGGAATTTTCAGGAATCCTAAATCACATGCATATGTGACTGAAGGTATTGCAAAGTGCTGAGGTTATCATGAAGCCGCACCTGGAAAACGCTGTCAGAATATGGCATCTTGAGGAATGATAAGCTCTGCCTGAACAGGCAATGGTCATACCGTCAAAGACTATTATCTTGACAGCCACCAAAAAGACTGTTATCTTGACAGTTTGCACCTTCTGTGCGAGACCCACTCACTCATTGTATGGGGGGGGATCATGTAATTTAACCACAAACAGGGTCTGCTGAAGCTGCCCCTGACTAACGGCACCGGCGGAGCTATCGTTAGCTGCGCCTGCCAGCTGTGCCCCTGCCCTCCCTGCAGAAATGGGGTGCAGAACCAAGCGCCGTGGTAGCCTCTGCCGCTGCAAATGCAGGGATTGCTTTACTATCATTAAAGGGCAACATAACACGCACGCCCGGCCTGCTGCCCCACCCGAGGCCTGGTGGTAATTTAAATGCTGCAGTCCCAGGTACAGAGAGTGCAATAAACTTCCCCCTGGAATACCTGCCCTCGACTGGAGAGAAGGCACAGCCGACTTGCACGGGCTGGACACCCGGACACGAACTGGTGGTAGGGGTTTCCCTTCACTCCAGCAGACTGGAAAGTACTTTTTCCATCCTCATGTGTTATGACTAGATTCCTCTGCTTCTTTTCAAACAGAAGACAAAAGCATTTCTTGAATAAGCACTTTTTCCTCTTGCTCTTCAAAAATTTCCATCTCCTTGTGGCAACGGATACCGGTTACATTTTGTGTTCTCCTTTATACCCTTGAGAAGGTATTATTTTTGTCCTCAGAACTTCCAGTCTCATTTGTTGATATCTTTATCTCTCCTTATTGACATTCCCTTTTTTCTAATTTGTAATTCATACTCACTAATATTGGCATTTTAGGGTTTTTCCTTCCTTTAACTTCTTTCTCAATTTTTCCTTCAATTTCTTCCTTCACTTAACCACTGAACAAAAATAAACTGCCAAACACTTACTTGACTTCTTCCTGGACTGTGGAATCAATGTGGTAATGAGTTTATTTCACAAATTTAAGGGTTATTTTTTGTTTCAACTTAGTTTATCTCAGAAATTTTCTCAACTTGGGAAATTAATTTGCTATTTGAAGCATATATATATACACGTATATATAACAAAAGTGAATATGTAACGCTAAATGGAACTGCCCATGGTTTGTTCATGATGAGTATAACACCACCACTGGTCCCAAGGCAACCATCAACTTCAAGTCCAGAGATTATTCATTTATCTTTAACTGCCACACTGGAGTTCAAAATAGACGTGATGAAGAAATTAGGTAACTCATCCTGACTATATTGGATCAGACACTGGATTTCACTTACATCATAGTTAAAATTAGCTACTGTCTGTAAATAGACAGCAGGCAGGTAGGGGACCAGCTCTCTCTTTCACGGCAGTCAGGTGAAGCTTTCTCAGAGAAACTGACTGCAAGATACCACGACTGCTGTGAGAGATCCACCAAACTGTTGGAAATCTCACTCGGAGAAACAACGGCCTTTCCTGCAGGAGGAGGAAGAGCTGCCCAGAATAATATTATGGTTGGCGAAAAAATGCTTCACACTTCTGAATGGCCTTGTCCCTTTGGATCTGAAGTAAACAGAAAAAAGAAACAAAAGTATTTTGAGGCATAGCCTTCATTTCAAAGATGTTCCTTTGAGTTTTGTGGGAGGGATGTAAAAGGTAGTCAGCTCAGAGAGATCAAAAGCCTACAAATATAAATCCCGAAGTGCAGTAAGTCAGATATACTCAAGTGAGACAGAAATTAGTAGCTAAATTATTTAACAGTATGAGTAATGTTTCGACTTTGTGCTGCCACTTTATATGGCATCTAAATCAATTTATTTCTCTAAATAGATCCTGGTGCTTTGCTGCAGTAACTGGAAATTACTTTCACCTCTTCCACTCTATCAGTAAAAAATGAAATTAGCTTTATCACTTCATTATAAGCTTTAGCAAATTATGTAATTAAGGAAGAATAAATTATTTGAAACTATGAAAGGGCCAAAGCTATGTTTATCTCTCTGAGCCATTACAGAAACATTCTTTAAAATAATCCAGGTTGTTCTTTTTTTCCTGGAGTCTTAAATATAGCTTTCATTATTCACAGAATAACAAGGTAAATAATGAAATAATGAGTCAGCTGTAACTTTCATCACTGAAACACAGTGTCCACAATGACTATGTTTTCCCAGTACACCTAGGAATGTGGGTTTTACATCAGAAAGTTATATTGTCGTTGTACATAAAATGGGACTTTATTTTTCTTCCTACAGAAGTCTGTAGGACTCCTCCACGTCAGTACCACAGAGGGCTTTAACAGAAGAGCTGTAGCAAGGCCTGCCAAAGCACTTTACAATAATCTCTGTCTCAAAACTGTCTCTTCTCTTCTGCCAGAGGCTATTTTCCTCAGAGAAGAGTTGGCAGACTGCGGTATGTGCACATACTTCAACTCCTCCAGAGCAGATCCTTAAACTATCAACAAAGATGGGCTTGAGCCACGACACCAGGCTGCTAAGGGAAGGAGCTAAAGAGCACTTACTTCTGCCAGCTTTGCAACAGGGTGGCAACCTTTGGCGGGGCTGAGTAAGCCAGCCGGCCAGCGTATGGCATCATCAACACCTCCCCAGCCAGGTATTGCCCACGTCCCTCTCGAGGCTGTACATCACAGCATTGCAGTTATGGCAAAACTACTTGTACGAGTACACAAGTCCCTGAAGTGGATGAAAAGGCATGAACTACTGGGTCCAAAGGCAGTTTGCCTTTGATTAGAAAAAGCGTGGCTAAGAGATCCTCCTGGAGGCTGTCAGAGGGAATTGGGAGGCCCTGAGCAATGGATTCACACAGCCGATGTGCATACACAATGAGCACTGCTGTCATAGCAAGTGAGGGAGCGCAGGCGCACTGGGCACGCGTGCACACCTTTGCAGAGCAGCTGTACAGCATGTGCGCAATAGCTGACGCTCGTGCATCAACTGTCAAGGCTGCCAGACATCTGGAAAAGCAACTGACATGAAAATAAAGGAAAAGCCACCTTCCAACTATTTTTAGGGGACATGGTCCAGAGTCTGAAAGGATTCTCAAGACCCTTCAGGGACTTGGGCTCTGGGACTCACCAAGGCAGCTATGAAAATCATCCTTCCGGTATCCAAGAGTGACAAGGTCAATAATCTGATCTACATTCACTGATTCATGTATAGCTGGGACAGAAAAGATACAGAGAGACGTCTTTTTAATGACAGCCCTCTTGTTACTGGTATCTTGGTATATCTGATAAAGCATCACATCCAAAACTGCAATGGCAACTAACAAAGTGTTGAGAAGGGAGGAATTACATGGACGTGCTCCTTGGGAGGCACCACTGCTGCCTTCCGCCTGATGCTTTGGTGATGTGAAGAATACGGCCTGTGCATGAACATCTCTGGCGGAACGTGTTGCAGGTGTCTGCAAATATGAGATGACATTTACTCCACAATCATACCTGAAACACACATCCCTCAGGTCTTCCCAAAAGTAAACCAGGATTATTACGGAGTCATACTATTGCTAAAATGCACATGCAGATTCACTTACTTTAACCAGTATGTGTCCTTATCAACACAGAGAAACCAACATGGCACTAGGATCACAAATGTTTTTCTCCTAGATCAACTAAGACACTTACATGTTTGTTTAAGCAACTTAATATTCTTGTATATACAGAGCAGTATTTATTCAATTGGCAAGACCATTTTAGACACACTATGTGTAAATACACATTTCCACTTGAGAAGAATGAAACACTGTAATAGAGGGTATAAAATACCACAAGTTCTAACAGAACTTACATGTCAGCAGTGTAAGTCAAAAAATGTGGCTAGTCAGCTTTTAGCATAGTTTCCCAGAAACAGAAAAAAAAGAATGGAAATGCAGGGAACAGCTTGAAACACAGCTGAATTTATTTTAGAATAGGACCCTCATGCAAGACTGAACTCAGATTGTGTTAATGCTACTGGCATTACAGATTGTTCACATGGAAAATTATGGTAATAAAAGGTAAGCTGTGATTCTAAAGTGCTACAATGACATTAATACAAATTCATATGTGGACACTTTAATCTAATTATAAGAGGGCTTTTTGCCAGTTTTGGCATTAATTCCTTCAGAACTGGTTTCAGCTAGACCAGAAAAAGCCACTCTCATACTGGAATACGCATCTATATAGACAGTCATATTAGTACAGTTATGTTAGCTTAATTATGCCTCTGTAATTTCCAGAGAAATTTTTTAGGATGGAAAGCAGTTGTGGTTGTTGTCATTAACTTTAATTTTTATGATTTAATTGACACTACAGAATTAGTATACTAGATGATATCCACCTACCTTTGCATTTGACTAACCTGTGAGTTTATATCATACTCGCTTTTTTTCCTCAAATCTCAGTTCAAATCCAAATAACAGTTTCTCAGTTTCAAAAGACACAGCTTTTAACATCTCTAAGAAGAAATTAATATAATGAATTAAATTTTGAATAATTTGCTCTGATGAACTATTGTACAGATATGAAGTTTACTCTTTTTCCTAGTCAGTGATCCTTGGCAATAGGTATGTAAAAATTTAAAGGATACTATTCAAATGACAGATGACAGATAAAGTACAGCTAGGCAGGTAAATGACCTTTGAGGGTTTCTGGTGAAAGACCAGTGTTCAAAACTGGGACTTCTGTATTCAGTCCTACTCGTCCTTTACCAGCCTGAGATATAAAATATGTTACTCACCCAGTTAGATGAGTGTAATTATCTTTATAACATTATAAATCTAACAGACAAAAATGTAAGCAATTAACACTGTACCATTCATATTTCATATAAATACAATAAAGGTCACAAAATACTATCATCGTTATTCCTAATTCATGTCAAGTTATCTGTGGGTTTAAAATCCTACCCATCACTGTCATAGCTAAACAATTTCCACTTGTAACCCAGCAATGAAGAACTTAGTGGGTTTCATTAAATACTTGGTCTCTCTCAGGTTTCAGTATATACATCTACCCTTAGGATAGTGTATTTTTGTTACTATTATTATTTCAACTACAAAATTGAGGACTGGGTTAGCCAGGAGATAGGCACGTGAAGAGGATTTCTCAGGAAGAAAAATTGTGTGCGATCCTGAGGTTGTCCAGTCACAGCTCTGTGTGCTTTATCTTCTGATTTGTAAGCTGCATGACCCCAGAGGAGATTAGCTCATGGACTGAAATTCAGCCTTTAATATAGTTTGGTCTTGATTTTTTAATCACTTTAAGATTTAGCTCTGAGGCCTTCAAGCAACATGAGGAGTACCCTGGGACTACCTGAAGGCGTTAAACACTGACTTGACATATGCACAGAAGACTAACACCACTGAGGAAGCGAGCCTTTATATGTTGTACCGGGGGAAGACAAGCACAACTTATACATCTCAGGCAATCAAGCAATTTTAATGAAGACAGCACGGCAGTGTATTGCAATAAGCTGCAGCCAGGACCCCGTGGGTAGTTATCTGCAAAGCATATTCCACACCTCTGCTCTGCTCAGGCTGTTATCTTTGTGTTCGCTGCGCAGAGCAATGCTCTTCTTTGAATGATTATTTTATTTTCTGGCTTCATCTGATCCTCAGTCCATTCCCACAGTCCATTCAGCCTAAGAGATTTCCCTGAATTAAAAACAAACCCTCAAAGGATAAGAAAGATGATTAATCCCTACAAGCTCACAGTTCTCCATGGATATTTTTCTTGTGCTAATGATTTCCATTACCTTGATAAAACAATGCATTAATAGAGCAACAATAAGAAAAGAGAGCATATTGGCATTCCAATAAACAGAAATGAAGAAATATTATAGTTCAGTATATTAAAGAATTAAATACTAGGAGTCCTTTGGAAAACAAAAAAGATGTAATGTGAAGTGACAAACAGGTTAGTTCTATGGGAACTGCCTGAGCCAAAGAATAAATTTTAGCCTGAATCCTGCATTTAGTTCTGTGCCTCCAAGAACAGGGCCTTTGCTATTGGATTCAACACATCCAGGATTTCACACAATGTGTAACCCTCTCTGTGATGCATAATAAGCAAAATTATTATTCTTCCTTTTACATGTAGGTTCCATTTTGTCTATTTTTTACAGACACTTTATTTCTGAGAGCTCATCTCTCCTATAGAGCCTCTGTTGACACCCCAGTTTGAGCACAGCTATTCTGGCACAGCAGCCTAGTGAAGATGCAGTGTGCATTCGTTGAAGAGGGGTTTTCTGTCAACTTGCTTATGTTTTTTTCCCCTGCAACATTAATCAAGCCAACAAAAGCTCTCTTCTGCAGCACGGCTCTATCAGCAAGGGAGTACGATTATTTTCACACTTGCAGCTGAAATAACTCTGCTGGCAAAACTCCGCAGTGCAGGTCAAATCTGAAAAACAGCTGAGGGAGACTGTATGACTGATAATAAATAATACATGCTCTGAAAGCCATTGCAAGTTATTTAGTTTGCCGGATTTAACGGGACATAGCTGTCCCATGACAGGTTTTCACTTTTCCTGATAATCCAGTTTCTGTGCAGTGTGCATAACAGTGCCGGGTAGTAACAAAATAGAAACCATTATAATGAATTAATACAGTACCATTTGCACAGTGTGCGTTTATGATTGCAGTCAGTTCCTTCTAAGCTGCCAAAGAGAAATCTCACAGCTGTAAGCAAGTTTACTATTCACATTATAAGCTCCGTCTCAGCAGCCTCCCCTGTGTACAAGATAGGCAGCACTTCCTAAACTCCTTTCCCACAGGCACCCCTACACAGATCCTGCAGGCAGCCGTGGTCTGGAAAGACTGGATACAAGCCATCTCCAAGCTAGAAGCTATGTAAAGCTGTTGTCAAGGGGCAAAGCTAATAAACTCTGTGAGAGTATATCAACTTGGGCTCAACAATGTTCTAAAACATCAGCATGGCTCCCAGTTGACTTAGAATGTGATGAGAGTGAGTTCATACCTGCCTGTAAAAGGCTGTAGGGTTGTTTAAATCTCTGGAGAAGAGGATGCTCACTGAAACTTTCTCAAAATGCTTTGAATGTTCACGACATAATGAAAACCAGGGGGATCTGCCAGACAGCTGGGTAATCCATTGCATATTTCGGGATTCATCGCAATACAAGCAGCTGGAATAAATTCTATTTCAGATGGGGCCATATATGCTATTAGAAGACCTTGGGTTTGAGGTCTTGAGATTATGCAAGCTTCAATTGCTAACAAGGAAATTTTCCCATACATGGTGTTTGCACAATGCTATTTCTTTGGAAAGTTTCAGCCCTAACAATTCAGACATTTCTGAGAATAAAGCTCGAGAATCACACTGTTTTACCCATGTTAAAATACAGTCCTGTCAGCCTTTTCATTGAACATGCTGTTTTCTCCAGGTTTTAGTGCGGGAGCTTGACCTTTATTTAGGGGTTAATTTTTTGTCAGGGAAGAGTCTTTTGCAACCTAGTGAAAATCTGACAACTGGCCACTGGGAAAAAAATAATCTCAGATTGCACATACTGGTAAAGCCTCATTAGAAAACTAAATACAATCCATAAAAAGTCCAATGTCACTGAATAGCCAAACCACTTGCAGCTCCTCAGACTGACCAAACTGCACGTGTGCCACCTATTGGAAATTGCATTTCAGAAAGACTTTGTATCTTTTGCTCCCCTTGCTTTGGTGTGCAGCCAGGGGCTAGAACACAGAGAAGGCAACTCTCCTCTGTACTCAGGAGGGAGTTGATGTCATTAACTTTAATGATTTAAATCTTAGCTTTCTAGTCTACAAAAATTATCAAAGTTCACTCTATGAAGACACTACTGAGAATTTTTCCTTTCTGAAAATCCTAGATATCCATCTTCAGATGGGACACATATTACCCTCTGGAGATGACTATTTTCCTCCAGCGACTAGAAGGAGAACTTGTACATCTAGCTTAGACTAGATGTCTAATTTGTAAATAGTTATGGAAAAGCAGGATGAATCTCTCTTTAGATAAGCCTTGCTTATTCTGCAAATTGAATGGGATGGTGAGGTTGTAACTAAAGACTATCTTAAAACACAAGCACAAGAGGCCATCAACTGAGATTACAAAGACTTCTGCCTTTCCTGACTTCTGGGATCTTGAAACTCTGATCTCAGTGTTCCTCTAACTGTTCTTGTGTAGGTAATGTAGCTCCCACTGCTGAGCACATTTACCTTCTGATGACTACTACATGTGATCATTCACAAAATATGTTTAAGCTTATAAATCCATTAAAGAAGATTTCTTCTTCTGAATAGCGTTCTTTTTAACCTTTGTTTAGTTACACCTACACTGGAACTGGGTGCTGCATTACCCCTGCTCCTGGAGCTGCGCTACCTCAGGAAAATCCCTTTCCCAGCATCTGTTACTGCTGATCAATTACATTCTTGAAAAACCAAATCCTCAGTACATCACTGATTGTTATTTAGTCCTTATTGTACAGTACAAAAGATGTGTAATACACTTACATTATGACAGAAACATTCACTTGTAGCATGTGACTCCCGAGTTTTTGCTCAACCTCCACAATGTATTTTTTATTTAGTGTAACACAGAAAAAATGAACTTATACTTTATCTGTAGAACAGATACAGTACAAGCTGTAGAAGTTTTCCCACGCCAGTGATTTCCTCCAACTCTATCTCAAAACAGGTGAGGAAAAAAGTAGTTTTCTCCCATGTCAATGTGGACCTTGAACTCTGTTCAAGGCAGCTAACGCAACTGTGAAAAGATATCTACTGGCCATCAAAGGAAAGCCCATACATAGCTGTAAAGGCCCCGAGTGCATTAATAAGCTTTACCGGCCCTGCCCAGCGCCCCCAGGGGCTCCCCCAACCCTGCCCATGGGATAAGGAGCCCCATTTCAGCCCAGCCTGGGGCCACCAGTCCCTGCCCCAGAGATGCCGCAAGCTTGCTGGTCTCCAGCTTCCCGCATGCCTGCCCTGCTTGGTCACATCACTGCCCTCAGCTCCTGACTGCCCGTCCCCGGAGGAGCCCTGACCCTTGCTGCTCACTGACAGTATCTTCCAGTGGCCTGAAAAACACCTTGCTGACATTGATAGGTTTCAGATACTACCATATGCATGTGTAAGTGAGACAGTGATTTTGAAAGAATGACTTTCTTATCGCTTTCTGTGATTATCAAAAATTATTCTGATTTTATTAAGAATCTTATTAAGAGAATTTGTTGTTCCCTTAGAATCTCATGGATTGCATTTCTCTTCTGAGAAGTATGGCTTCCAATTAAGAAAAAGATGAAAAGCCAGATTCTGATTCCTGTAGAAGCCTAAAAATCTAAATGACTAAATGCTTGCTAACCATAAGGTAAACAAACCCCCTATGATATTTTAAAACATAATACATTAACTTCTAAATTGCATTAAATGAAACTAATTGAAGGTGTGGTTGATTATCAGGTAATTTGGTATGTTTAGGCTGCTTTAGGTAAAGGGAAGGGATGACCCTTTTCCATTAACGTGCAGAATATTTATCATTTCTAAAAAAGTTACTGTCGGATTTTGTTGGGCTGAGTAAGGTGGGCTGCTCAGGACATCAGTTTAAAAGAAAAAATAAATTGGTCTAGTTTTTAAATGATAGAAGAATAAAAATATGCAAAAATCCTCTTGGATGGAAAACTGCTGGTGTTGATTTGAACCAAATGTTCCGTGTTTGTTTCTTAATTTGTTTTCCTTGTGAAAAAAAAAAAATCATTTTCCATCCATTAATACTGCTAGGAAGGAACTTAATCTTTCCGAAGGGTTGCTAATGTTTCTCTGTGTGTAGAATAAATACAATATCACCCCCAATCACAGTCTCTCAGCCTCATTAGGGAGACATGCTGGGGATAGCATCTTGGCAAACTCATTAGGAGTTTCTTGTTGCAATCAAATTTGTCCTGTCCATAGTTGCCAGGCACATTATAATAGGGAGAACAAAACCTTGTAACTGTTCTTCCCCATTTATGAAATTTTGTGTTGAATGCACCATCTTTGTTTTACAGGAAGCCATCCACAAAAGCCGATAGAGTGTAAAAATGCTCGTGCTGAAAAGAATTTCATTAGTCAGTGCTGGACATAGATTAGCATTGTTTCTTTGAAACTGCCATACTGTAACACTAAGTGACAAAATAGAGATGCATGCAGACTGTTGCTTTTGATTTTCTCTATACTATGAAGTGCAGAAAACCACAGCTCTATGTTTGAAGAACTCAGAAACATTCAGGGACTTTCTGTCAGTAGGAGACCTGACCTCTAGGTTAAAGTAATTTTTGTAGTTGACTATTGGTGACACAGTATTCCCGAAATGTTTGTCGCTTGTGTGTCTCATAAGTCTATCGATGCTGATGCACCTCAGAGTTCATTTCCACAAGGTGGGTCAGTAAAAACTCACTTCTGCCACTATGGGTGAGGAGCATCAGAGCTGAAATAAGGCAGGGGAGCAGGGAGGATGGACCAGGTGGTCAGAACTGCAGAAGGGCTGGAGGAGGGAAGATGGAGGGTGAAAGGAGGCTGAGGTATGAGAAAAGGGGAGAGAACTGGAGAGAGGGGGAACTGGAAGATGAAAAGGTGAAGGCAGCTCTCCTCCTTTCAGTCACAGCAAGTAATCAGCTCAGCTGTCTGTGGAACCAAACCTTTAAGTCTTAAAGATTGAAAGCATTGGTCTTCTGGTATTAGTATTATTAGATAGGTGTTTTCAAAGTGCCTTTGATCTAGAGATTGTAAAGAACACTGTGAGATCAATTTTGAGCCAAAATTTAAGTTCTAAACATTTTAAGACCCTGAGACCAATAGAAAAGATCAACATTTTTCTGTGATGCATATATAAATTCAATTAAAACCAACAACTTTCTGTCTTCTGTGTGTGCGCGTGCATGTATAAAGCCTAAAGACGAGCTGAGAAGAAACAGATAATTTTCTTTATATTCATTGCATGGCACAAAGTGAGCGTAAGGATGAATAATGGAAGAAAATATTGTTAACATCTTGCACTGCAGTAACTTCAGAAGCCATCTGTAACAAAATTTTTTTTCTTGAATAATATGAATTTTAACCTGATAAGTCTTCAGAACTAATGATTTGCATAACTTGAACTGAAATCATTAGCCAAATGCAACTATGGTATAAATTTATAGAGGATTCCAGAAGAAATCAAAGTTGGTTTATATTATCTTAAACAGCTAATACAAATGTTCTCATGAATTTCTCATATTTGGAAAGAATCAGACCTAAGAACAAATTCATTGACTTTGAATCATTATTCAGCTGCAGAACAAATTACTTCCTATCTGTATATTTTAAATCCTTTATTCAATAATCAGCATATGCTGGAAAGCAATAAAACACAACCGTTATAAGAACTATTTTTAATATGAAAACTGAATATGAAATCAGGAAATGGAATTTATTTTTACGATATTTGTTTGCTTCATGGAGATCCAAAATACACCACTTCAGACAGCAATACAAAAATGTTTCTTTTCCAGGCAAATCTGAATTTCTCCCCATATGTTGCATTATTGCTGATAAATTGGGCATAATGTAATATAAATGCAACTATGGAAGCATGCAAATGTCTGCTTACTTGGTCTGATTCAGACTTTTAAACAAATTCTAAAAATGAAAGCTGCTATACATTTTATTGATCATTCACCATTCTAAATTGGATTTCAAGGACATATTCAGAGTGTTGTGTTAGCAAAAATTACACTGTAGGACAAAAATACGGTCTTCATTTTAATACAGTGAATTTGGTAAAATCACAAGTATGAGTAAGAAAAATACAATTTTGATCTCCCTGGTTTGCCTGACACATTAATTTAAACTGTTTTCCTCTTAAAAGCCTTCTGCCTGTCTCCTTAGCTATTAAGTCTGGATACAGTAACTGATTGTATGACAGTACAAACTTCATGACATTTTTCCTTGGGGAAACAACAAATGTTGTTGTTTATCAAATACTTTGGATAAAATACTAACACATTTGAAGAGCATGATAATACTTCACTTTTTGTTATAAAAGTTTGATATTTTACCTGACTTTGAAAGGGCCACCTCACCACTGAAATGTAACAGTTGACAATGTACACACTGCTAGAGGGCTGGAAAGCAAAATAAAATGTGTTTGCACAAAACTGCCACTGAATGTTTATATAAACTTGTTTCGCTTGGCACTGCAACAGATAAGAGAAGTGCTACAGTAAACCACCAAAGGGGCACTGAGGGAATGAGAAGTAAGAGCAAAGAGCTGGGAAAATGCAGCTGTTCCTTTTGAAGGCTGTCGGTGGGAATGCTCTAGGTCCACAAAGTCCATTTCTTGGCAGGAGGCTGTTCAGGGAAGCTCAGAGCCAACAGACAGAAAGCATCTACTACAGAATGCAGTGCACTGCCTATAGGAGCTGTTCATAAAGTTAACTGGCTATCTAATTCATCAGAACTGTACATCACAATAGCTAAAGATGTAATATTACATGGCTTTATCATATACCTCTCTTTTTTCCCCATCCTTCTCTTAACACCTCACTACAAGATGCAGTGGCATTAGAGAGAGTGATGAGGTTGTCTTCAATCAATCTGTAAGCCCTCTCTTCTAACAGGTAAACAGACATATCGGGGATACCTGTCACTTGCTTTCTAAGGAATTTCGTCTTGCCAATCAGATGTAGGTCTGTATTCCATTTAATAAAACAGAGACCAAATAAGATTTAAATGGAGAGATCCTTACAGCCACGAGACTTCCAGACACCACATAAAGGGAAAAGGAAAGATAAACCACTAAGGATTCTCTTGTCTCTCCCAAGCAATGGAAATGTATCTGTTGACATAAATAGGTTTTGCATACTGTGCTGGCAAATAAATACGAAAAAAAAATCATGTTACAAGGAGAGATTTGAATGATAAATATTTCAGTGTGAACTATCAGCTTTTCTTTTTCTTAGCAGAAGAAAGGAAGTATCTGGAAACATTTGAGAAAGACCATAAGCAAATCTCAGGTAATGTGCTGTTTTCTCTTTATGGCATTATGCGTAAATCCTCTTTTTCATAAAATGAGACCTTGAGCCATTGGCTTTTCTGGGTTTGTTTGCTTGTTTTTCAAGAAAACAATGTTCCTTTGGTATTTCTGTTGCCAAAAGATCATGGCATGTACCTCAGAACCAATTTTTTGTTTGCAGAGTAGGCACAGGTGATGGCTTGGTGTTAAACTCAAAACTCAAAGGATCAGCACAGTGTTGGTTCCTTGGTGTTGCCTTTTACTGCAGACTGCCTTATGCAAGCCTCAACTCCGGCCAGACCTGCAGGCCAGGAGGGGTGGAGCTACCTCCTGACAGATATATAGGATGAATACATGTGGAACGAAAATTTCCTCCTCCAGTAATCTAAGATGCTGATCTATGTGAGAAACTTAAACCAGCACTTGACAGCCAAATACCCAGCTTAAAAGAACCCTACAGGTTAAGAACAACAGTAAGTTTTTATTGCATGGCAACTGAGATGACAGGTTGTTGGTAGACCTGTTGGTAGTCAGCTGGGTTACTGGAGATTTGCCAGGATACAGGAACCCTGTGGGTTTTAAAATTGTAAATATTCTTAAAACACTGTGGCCTGGGAATATATGGAATTCTTTAATCATAAACATATTATTTAAATATAATATCTCTTGAAAAAAATGCTTTGGGGTTTATCAGTAGAAACTTCTATCTAAGAAACCAACAAGACTTCAAGAAGCATCTAATAATCGTAATCTTCCTGCCCCAATTCAAGATCAATGATACTGTCATTCCTATCAGGTGTCTGTCTATCCTATTCTTGAAAAGAATCCATGATGGAGACTCTGCAAGCTATCCAGGCAATGAATGCCACGGTTTTGTTAAGCTTACCATGAGAAAGTCTTTCCTAATACCTAATATAAATCTCCTCTTCTCCTCTCCCTGTCCACCAAGGAGCTGGAAAATTGATTATTCCTTTCTTCTTAGAAGAGTCTCTATGTATTTCATGAATGCTATCACACCTCCCTTGCAGTTTTCTCCTCTGTAGACTAAGCAATCCCAGCTCTTTCAGTCTTTCCTGGTACGCCATGCTTCTTAGATGTCTGATCATTTTCACTGACATCCTTTAAACTATCTCCAACTGTCCTACATTTTTTTCTTGAGAACCTGGATGTGGTGCTCCAGCAGAGGCCTTTATAGTGATGAGCAGAATGGAAAAGACACTTTTTATGTCCTTCAACCTATTACTGTTTGTAAGTCCCAATACGAATTTCAGTTTAGCCTTACATTCAGCTTGTGATCTACCATATCATGACCCTTCCCTAGATCCTCCTCTGAAGAACTGATGTACCATACCATGTTTGTGCAGGTGATTATTCCTGCCTAATTGTACTACTTTTAATTTGTTTCTATAGAATCTCATCCTCTATTTTTTCAGTTTATCAAGATTATTGTTCATTCTAATCCTGTCTTCAAGCATACTTGCAATTTCTCCACATATTATCTGACAATGTAATAAGCATATTTTCCATTTTATCACTCACTGAATGGACCAGGACTACGGACAAATCCACCAGAAACTCTTTTGACAGTGGGATATTGATAAATACTGCCCACACATCCCTTGCTCTTCCTCTTCATTAAGTGGTAAAAAGACCATTCCTAGGCCTTCCTCTAACCATTAACATGTTTCTTGTTACCCTTTAGGCTGCTTCTGCTCTCTGAATATTGCTGTTTCATAACCTTTCTGATTAGATCCCTCACACCCACACCATTTTCTCATACACATCTTTCACGCGTCTGACATAGTTTCCTATTTCTCTATTCCTTTTTCTTCTCTTTAAGACCTCATGATTTTGTTAAGATGATTTCTTACCACTCTTCTATCACCCATGGAGATGAAAACTGTGGAATGCTTATCAGAACGACTTGTAGCTTTCACCATTGGATCCAGCTCCAACATGGTTTTGAGTTACAAAAAAAGACCCTTTCTCAGGGTTGCTGGATATTACAAAGTTAAAGCAAGGTGAGAAGGGTGTATCTTTACCAAAAATTAGCTTGAAGTTTAAATCTACTTTTGCTCCTGTTCCTGACCACAAATCAATTATTTGCTAATATGGCTATTAGCTATGTAGAAACAAGCTAGCATTATCCAAGCAGCTGTAATCCTCCAGTGTCATCCTACAGTTTCCTCGGATATCTAGAAACAATAGCTAAGACATTTCAAAATAAACTGTGAATGAACACATGCAAGTCACTAGCTCTTTGCAATGCTAAGAAGGATAAGCCTCAGAGCCGAAGGCAAATGATTACATCACTGATTCTGATACAGAAGCTCAAACCTCGTGATTTCATGCAGGCTTGGGTGCAGTGAACTGAAAGCCTTTCATTCGCTAACGCACTTACTCACTAACACAAGGAGTCAGCACTTCACCAGGGGGGTCCTCTGCTTGCTGTCTTTCCCAACTGTAATAGTCACATTTTTTCTGACATTAAAATCTCTTTCACTGCACCTTTTTGACCATTCAGTTAGGTTAGTCATGGGTAGCTGTGAAACAATCGCTGGTTTAAACTGGACAGTGAGTCCAGTGTGGGCACAATTTAGATGCCAGGGCCTGGAGTGCCCCAGCACCTTGCAACACCTGCACCAGGAGAGGGGGACGGCTCTGAGATGATAGTGGTAGCGAAAGCCATGGGCCACTGAGGAAGAGCATTGGGAATCCTTGTCGGAGGCCTCTGCTCCGGGCCAGGAAGCTGCCTGGGGAGGTGTCTGCCCCCCCTGCCACCCACAGCTCTCGCTCCCTGGTCCTCATCCGGTGACAGCCACCTGCTGCACGCTGGTTCTGTAAATTAGGCCTACACCTTCGTATTGCAGGTAGACCTGTTCTACATGCACTCCGTTCCTCATACCTGTCTCTTCTCTTTTACTCAGAACATGTACAATTTATTTCAAAACACAAGACCTGGCCCAGTCCTATGTTTCAGATCCACTGCTATAGTCTTTACCCCTGCAAAGCTCTTATTTACATGGAATCGGTCTGGAGACAGAAGCACAAACCCGCTGAGGCATGAAGGCAACTCTGGGGATCACCTAGTCCAAACCTCTGCTTGGAGCAGATTGCTCAAGGCCATGTCCGGTCAGGTTTTGAGTATCTCTGAGGATGAAGACTCCACAGTCTCTCTGGGCAGCCTGTGCCCGTGTTAGACACCCTTCACCATAAAAAAAGTTTTTTCTTATATTTAAATGGAATTTCCCGTATTTCAATTTGTGCCATCGCCTCTTGTCCTGTCACTGAGCACCACTGAGAAGAGTCTGGTTTCGTCTTCCATGGGATAAACATCCCATCAGATATTTATACACATAAATAAGGTTCCCCTGAGCGTTCCCTTCTCCAGGCTGAGCAGTCCCAGCTCTCTCAGCCTCTTCCCATATGACAGATGCTCCAGTCCCTCAGTCATCTTCATGGCCCTTCACTGGACTCTCTCCAGTTAAGTCCATGTCTCCCTCTGTACTGTGGAGAACAGAGCTGGTCCCAGCACTCCAAGTGTGTCTCACCAGGGCTGAGCTGAGAGGAAGGGTCACCTCCCTCCATCACCTGCAGATGACGCTCTGCCTAATGCAGACCAGGATGCTGTTGGCCTTCTTTGCCACAAGGGCACATGGCTGGTTCATGGTCAGGCAGGCATTCACCAGGCCTCCCAGGTCCTTTTCTGCCAAGGTGCTTTCCAGGAGGCGGGTTGTACAGCGTTATTCCTCCCCAGGGGCAGGACTTGTCATTTCTCTTTGTTCAACTTCATGAGACTTGTGTTGGCCCACGAGTCCAGCTTGCCAAGGTCCCTCTGAATGGCAGGGCACCCATCTGATCTATCAGTCACTCATCCCAGAGACCTATTCTTCTGCCCAGAAAAGAAGTGGCGTCTTCTAATGTCTCTCATTTAGCAGAATTACAGCACAACAGAGGATTTTTTCACCATTGTGTTGTGAGTAAATTCAAGACATGTACTTGGAGGATCATACAGAATAAATATAAAATTCTCCTTAGACTTTTGTTAACAATCAGAAGGCACATAGTGCTGCATCTTACCAGATCATGTCAGTGGAATTCTGACAGCATCAAGTAACAAAGTGCTAAATAAGTCAATTTCCAGTCATTTAAATTTATGTTGGATTTTATACTTAGGATATTTGCTCTTTTTGTATGCTCGTCTTGTCACTAAATGTATGTATCAAATATATAGTACAAACAGCATAACAGACTTCAAGAAAAAAAATGCATTGCAAGGAAGCTGTTTTGTTGAGATGTTCTAGGGAGACACTATAAACCACAGAAAAGAAATCTGAGTTGCTTGTGGTGTTACAGGGATGCTGAGATTGTTAGAACAGCCCTATTAAACATAGTTGCTTATTTATTTTTTATATCAAATGGACTTTCAAAAGCTTTTTATGGTGTTATAGAATGAAAAGTCACTCATCTATTTCCTATTTTTCCTCTCTTCTTAACTGTACGGAAATATATTTCAAATTCAGAGGACAGAGTCTAGCAATGTGAATCCAAAATCACTTATTTCCACAAATATCATGGGAACTGGAATTTTACTAACAGTTGTCAGACTCTCTTTTAAGAATGGTATTCTTTCATCAGCTATTTGTTTTCTTCCAGGATGTTAGTCTGAATATTCTCACATTCTTTTCCAGTGAGAAACAAAGCTACTCAGAAACCCTGATTAGAAAGTTGCTTATTTTTTTGCCCCAGTAGGGATCTAGGCACATTATCTTCAGTTCCAAGGTTTACTACTGTCTTAACTTTCAGATTCATGTCATACAATGCTGGGGGTTTTGTGGTTGCTAATGTAACAGTTAAAGTACCCAGTTTGTTTTTATATATTTCCCTTTATTTGTTTCTTTTTCTTTTCCTCTGTATTTATTTCAACACCACAGAAGAAATTCCAAGAGATATAAATGCTCAGGATCAGAAAAATAATTATGGCACTTTCATTGGTCACATGGATGCCACCAATCAAACTAAAATATACACTATAAAAACAATGGTATAGGACTTATATGCAGCCTGCTCTCCTTACTGCAGGTTATAGAATAGAAATACACTTGCAATTACTTTGTAATATTTGGTTTTGATCAATAGCACACCTGTGTGATCTACAGCGATTAAGGTGAATACCTTCACAGATGCAAAATGGTGCTTTCTAAACAATTCACAATACAACTGGAACACACATTAAATCCTGTCAGTGTTTGGGAAGGGAGTGCAGCAAATCATAAATTAATTTCTGAAAGCACAAAGCCATTTAGATGTGAGCAGTCAGTCATTCAGAACACTAAACATTCCAATGTCGCTGCGCTGGAATAATAAAGGATTATAAAAAAATTTAAAATATTTGAAACAAGTTAATGTATTACACAGTGATATTTAAATGCACTTAAAAATAGCTCAAGAGTGTATAATTCATTAATGTGGTGCAAATTCACATAATGCAGCAAGCAACAGCTTAGTGAAGCCTGTCTGCTGATGTGAAGATTTTGCGAGGCAATGCTTCAGTGCAGAAGCAGGGTTAGGGGTCATTACGAGGCTTATCAGTGCTGCCATTACAGACCAACTCCTCTGCCTGATTAAGAGGCAACTTTAAAGGGCCCTAAAGAGAAGCTATTCTAGCCTTACAGGGCTGAGAGGAATGCTTCTCCAGTCCAAGATCTCAAGGCAGAGAGACTGGAAGGGAGAAATGGCTGAATACGCTGGAAAATACTGTACAATTCCCCACAGCGGTTATTGCTTCTTTGTGCCATCAGAAGTTTCAAAATTAGATGGCAAAACAAGACAAGTTTTCTTGTTATCAGAATAGCCTTTCAAAGCTCATTTGTCAGGAGATGGGAAAAAGTTAAGGAGCAGGAAATGTTGAGTAATGAGGACATTGGATCTGTGTCTGACATAGCATTTTAGAAACCTCTTGGTTTTACCTTTGTGTGCTTTGTTTGATGACAAAGAGATAATAAACCAGTTACATTTAGGTGAAAGTGTGACATCCAGGGAAATGCTCTAGTGCAAGGCACAATTTAGCTGTGCAAACACGATGCACAGCATAAACAAGAAAACTTAATATGTGAGCTTGAAAGACAGCACCCATAATAAACCTGAACTATTCTTGGCAGTAAATGATACTTTATTTTTCCCCTTTGCTTGTTGGAAGGAAGTTCTATATTTAAAAGTACCTTTACTTGTATCATATCATACACATAAAAAAAGAAGACTTTGTAAGGCACGCTTTCTTTATCTGTGTATGCTGTGCCTAAATTTAGGGTATATACTATAATATATTTTTCTAGAAAACAGTATAGTATCACAGTTATACTGTGTTAGCCACAACTCTGCTTCCTTCCATTTTTTAAAGTCTTGTCTGTTCTTTTACTGAGATAGGTTTTGGACTTCCATCTCTCTTTAGCTGGAATCCTTGTTTCTCCCACTCCTTGTCCTGCTCCTGGGCTGTGTGATGATGATATTTATTTCACCCCAGAACGGTCTGGCTGTAGTCTCACTTTTGTACCTCTTGTCTTCAGGATTTAGGAGTGGACCTCCTAAAGGTACCCTGGGGTTACAAGCCTATGACAATCTTTTTAAAAACAAATGACTCTTTACTCTCAGAGATGAAAGCAGATACAACATAAAATTTCAAGATTATTTATATTCCACAACAGAAATCAGGGAGAAACTGAGGTTTAAGACTTTTTCATGAAAACTGAGAGTCATTCAGATTACAGGAAGTTAAGACCTTCAGGTAATAGATGGGTTTACTACTGCTGTTCCGGTGAATACTTAATTATTTATATAAATTGAGACATCTCCAAGAAGTAGGACCCAAATGCTTCCCCACCTCATGTATGAGAAATAGAACCGAGATTTGAATTTGTTTTCAAAAATCCAAGGAAAGTATCTACACAGCAAATCTATTACCCGTACTAATGAGCCTCTTTCTGTCTGGAAATCCCACCTTGGAACCAAGATAACTCTCCCGATTTAAATTTTATTAAACTGTATCCTTAAAAATTGATTCATTTCTGAGGAGAAAGTCTACATAACTGTAAGATTCCCCAATGAGTTCTACTTAAGGATTGGTCTGCTTTTATGCCTCCACTCCTTTCAGCAAGGCTTGATGACAGTTTGCCCTCTTCCAATATAGCTGTGACATTTCTTGTCCTCTGTTCACAGAGTCTTTTTTAACTTTTTCATTGCCCTTCTGAGCTTTTGGCTCTAAGTCTTCACAAACAAACTGTGCAATGTGTCTGGAATCAAGGAAGAAAGTACTGCATAACTATTAAGTTAAATATTGTCTCTTAGCCCTTATAAAGAAATTTTTCATCTACTGCCTTTCCTGGTTATTTCCCAACCACCTGCCGTTAAGTTAAATAGATATGGTCGAATACTACATATTCAAACAACCTGTGGCAAGCACTCATAAATTATTACAGAAAAACTCCCTGCCTTCCTAAGAAAGGCAAATGCAAATTCACAACTCTTGGAGACCTAACCTACAATGGTGTGTGCCTGTCTCCATTGTCCAGCCAAACTGCGGGGAGACTGTTGAATTCCAGGCATCCCCATAGCTTGTACCTGGCTGGGAGTTTCCTGCATTCCTTAAAGATGAATTTAACAATTGTCAAAGCTTCTCCTTCCTCCATAGCAGAGCTTCTGAGTCAGATTTCATGTCTCTTTTTGCCTATCCTGATTAGCTGCCTTTGATACAGACTTGCCAAATAGACTTTTCTTTATTTTGCTGTCTTCTACATTTCAAACAGCTTTCCACCACAAGAACTGTACTTTTGCTGTACTTTTATTTCACATTCACCTGCTCCCTAATGAATCTGAGCTTCCACACAAGTTGCTGAACAGCCCCTTCCCACAGATATTTTAGGAGATAGTGGCAACAGGTCCCTTTCTTTCTGCTAAAAACTCTCTGATGCTCTTTCTCAGGCCTTGCCTACACATATGCCTTTGACTTCTCCTTTTTGCTTCACGTGCACATCTCCCATTTCTAGACTTCCAGGGGTCTACAAGATGCTCATGGGGGGGTGTCAGAGGTGCATGGAAGAGCTGGGTAGTTCCCCACAAACAAATATCAGGGGTGTGTGTGGACACTGGAGCTCTCACCTCCAACCTCATCATTGTGAAGGATCACAGTCTGCCATTTTGCCTGCTACGTGAACCAAGGTATTTCGAAGAAATCAGACTGATGCCGCGGTTGATGGGAATAACAGAGAATGGGGATCCCTGGAAAGTGCTTTCTCATTAGGCATCATGGCATTAGAATCAGGTGTCGAGACACTGAAGAAAATGTTAAGCCCTAGATTCAGGATGGGCCAACCTTGGCAGCATTGGAATTAGGAGTCAAATCCAGGTCTCACGACTCAGCCGTACAGATGTCCTGAACTCCAAATGCTGCAGCAGCCTATGGCCACACCTCTGCACGAGCAGTTGCTTTCCCTCTTTCATTCTCTCTAATAGCAACAGCAATTTGCCAAACAATTTCCAGGTGACAGCCAACTATGGGGAAAGGACAGGAAGGGGGACCCAGAACAGTTGCTGTTCCACATAGTAGAAGGGAAGAGGCTGAGATGAGGCGAGTGGACTGCCTCTGCTGCTCTCTTGTGAGAGGGCCAGAAGGAGCCACCAGATATTCCCACTCTCACTTACCAGCAGGAACAATAGCATCGCAAGTATCTGCATTAGGCTGTGGCAGGCAGGAAGAGAAATTCAGCCTTTTACATGAAAATTGGTCCCAACCACCTACAAGAAAATGCAAAAGGTCAGATGAGACCATTCCAAGGAAGGCAACTTACTCTCAGGCAACCTATTGGAGCTTGCCACGCTTTTTTGTTCATGCCATGGAAATTTCAAGTGGTATTATTTTAGTACAAACTTGAGGCCATTATTCTGAAGAATATTCTATTCTAAGATATAGACAGTTTCTAAAACTTGTACCTTTCCCATCATTATTTAGTAAAAATATTTTTAAAGTTGCAGCTGAGTCATAAAATGCTCTGTCTTTTATTTTTATTGTGTTTAAACCTAATCAGTATCTGTATATTGAATTACAAAATACAGTTTCATTTTAGAAAATAAATAAATCATTAGATTAGTGAATTATGTGTCTACAATTCAGAATAGAGATTCTGATTATTCAGACCAAACTGCAAATAGAATATAAAGTTATCTGTATTTTAAAAGCAATTACAATCCCATAATTTAAAATGTACCTTTTGTTCTAAATGTATTTGAGTCTTCTCTGAATTCCTTCTTCATAGCACTGAAGATGCTTTTCTAATCCTAAAAAGTGTTATCAACATAAGCAATAGTAGTGTTTTTCTCACTGATGCAACTGTTATTGGATGCAAAAAAGGAAACTTTTCTTTTGGAAAAAAGAAATTGAGCTAAAAGTCTGTCAATACTGCATATAAAATTTCACATTTTCACCTTCAGTTTTGAATTGCTATCAGCAAAAATTAAACATTCCTTGAAACATCAGACTCGGCATTTGAAAATCATATGGTTTTTGCCATGCTACTTGGGCAGTCCTTAAGATGTCTCTGTTCTCCTGGCAAACGTTTTACTACTTTGGCTAGAGACAAGGCGCAACTGAAACTTAAAGTAACTTTAAAAAAATCGTATGTTCTTCCAGTAATGAAACCATCTCAGTGTAGGTCAGTGTTCAGGAGAAACTAAAATGCCTGGTGATTGTTGTCATTTATGAAAATTGCTCATACCCCCCAAGGTTATTTTAGCAACCAAGGATTGCTAGAGTTTAGAAATGACTCAACACCTTTTGTCTTTGCAGACGGCTTAAAGTATATGCTGCTTACAAAGGTGATAATTCTCAAGAGAGATGATAATTCTCAAGAGATCAAATGAGTTTACAACTTTTCCATGTGGAAAAGGTAAAAAACCATCATAAGCATATACGAACCCATGTTGCTAAATATACATCCTACTGTGACAAATGTAATACAAAAATGAAACATTGAAAATTATTCAAGACATTCTTCCTTTCTTCTATACCCAGTCTTTGCTTGTACAGTGTGCCTCTCCTTGCCTTCTCAGCATTTCAACTATAAGAGTAAGTATTATACTGCTAATGGTGTTGTATTACAGAGAACATAATACAATTTTATAATTTTCAAAGCCCCCTTCCTCCTCTCACTTTGATTTTTGACCTGTAGTCTTGAGTTTATAAAAATCAATCCTTTAAACATACAAATAAAAATCTAATTATGTAGACAACATTAAATTTTCTGTTTAGTTGAACCATTCTTCTTTGATACAGATTTTGTCTTTCACAGACATAAATGAATGGATAAGATTGAAGGTTTTATTGAAATACTTTTTAATATCCAACTGGAATTAATTCTGCAGAGTATTTTTGACTATCAGTTCAATAACACACAGGAAAAACTGTCCTCTGGGAAGTCTTTTGTTTAGAAGAGCCCATACTAGACACAAGTGGAGGATACTGAAGATTCAGAAACTGAGCAAACTGAGAACTAGGAAAGGTGTATTGCATATAATCCTAATATTAACCACTATCAACCACCTTATCTTCTTCTTTCACCTTAAACTTGATTGTGACCCTGACTGATTCAGCTACATATGAAATTTATATGGGACTTACTGATGACCATTTGTTGTCAGAGCCTCAGTGAACTTTCAAAAAGCAACAGTATTTTGTCTCCCATTGATTCAAGGGATTTGAGTTTCTAGATAATTCTGTCAAAGTACTGTCAGACACATTAATGTAATTTCTTTTGTTTAAATCCTGATGGTCTCAGTGTCAGGTCTCAGTTGACATATATGAAAGCATTAACTTTTAATTATAGGTCAAGATCCATTAAAGAAGCTGAGACATGTCTGAACTATTGCAAACTGCGTCTCATCTTTCTCTTCCCTAAATGTCTATGTGACTGTACTATTACCTCATTCCTTTTTCTGCTGATTGCCAGTTGTCTGTTAATATAAAATTGAGGTAAAAACTGCTGGTATACAGCATAGTAATCAACTAAAAATTGAAGCCACAGAGCATTGAATATGAAGGCAGCAGCAATGTAAACTTCAAAAAACACTGCATATTTATAGGGGACTTGACGTCTGTTTTAACGGAATAAATGGTATTTTATGCTCCACACCATTTAGACCTCAATCTCTCTTCTGGCAAGCCAAGCTGTTATTTTTGTGAATCGTTTCCAAGTCATTTATAACCAGGCCACGGCACCACTGAGAACAGCACCTTTGAAGTCAGGTAGGGACTATTAATCTGCTGAATTTTCTGACCAGCTTTATCCTCTTTCTCTATGCATACATTAAAAATCACGGAGGCAAAAATGGAGGTACTAGGCACAAACCAAAAACCTTATGCTAACATACCCTTTGGTTTCATATTAAGGACAAAAAGTTAGTTAGAGCCAATTCTGGGCAGCAGAAAAAAAACCCAACCCACACCACCTTTAATTTTTTATGTGGAACGTTAGGGTTTTAGGGTTCCTGAAACACATCTACCGGGAGGTGAGATCTGAGTGCGCCCAAAGGCCCAGACCTCTGGGAAGCAAGACCCTTCACCTCACACAGCCAGCCTTGGAGACACAGTGAGGGGGAAAATCGTAACTTTTCGTGTCATTTTAGCTCTCCATCACAGGGCACAAGCGCCGGGGGGGCGGGAAAAAAAAGTGACTTCCCTACGGCAAGAAAAGGCTGCGTGTATTTATACAAACAAACTGATATAACCTTTAGGATTGGAAACGCTTGGG
>NW_009217510.1:0-57708 GCF_000690835.1 Fulmarus glacialis
GGGAGAGGGGGGAGGGGGGAAAAAGGCGGGGCAGGAATTATGCTGAGATTATATGGTGTTGTGGTTCAAGGAAATAAAACAAGAGTACAATACAACATTTAAATTAACTATAAATAGTAATTAAATCTAAAATTTAGGCTGTCAGTTTCTTTTCTTTCAGTAATTTAAAATTCAAAATTCTAAGATGTTCCTGTAGACACAGAAAAAACCTCTCATTCAAGAGGAGCTGCATTCATTTGTGATTCAGTCAACAATACAGCAAGCTATTATGGAGTGAACTTTATCTGAAAAAATAATTCTTACTCAAACTTTTTAGCTGCCTATTCAAAAATACCAACATGACATCAAAACAAACAGCTTAAAAAATGGCAGGCTATTCTTATGAACATATAATAATAGTACTTTAACAAAATGTATTAAAAAATGTAAACCTGCATTGCATATATTTAAAAAAAAAAAAAAAACCAAAAAAAACCAAAACAACCAACCAACCAAACAAAACCTATCTGTGCTGTCAAGAATTCCAGTGGTTTAAAAAAAAAAAAAAAAATCACTTTAAGTTCACTTGCAATTGAAAGCTTTGATTGAAATGCAACCATACATCACTACTGGGTATTGTTTATCCTTTACAGAAAATATAAAAATGTCAGAACTGGATTACAGAAATACCCTGAAGCTTAAAAAAACAGTGCTTTTGAAGAGCTTTCTGCCATGTACCTTTTGAGAACACCATGCATACCTCATCCACTACGCACACATTATCCTAAAATTAGGAAATATGCTACCAACTGTGTTTGGAAAATGGATGTGTTCCTTAGTATTGACCCACTGACCCTTTTTCCAAGTAGTTTACAAGAACCATATATACACTTCTAGTCAGGAAAATGCATGACCTCTTTTACATTCACAGAAGAAGAGACCAGCAGATGAGATTACTTACAGAGGAAAAAAAAAATGGAAGAGCTTGTTGTGGGAGCTGGGGAGTCTTCAGCATGCAAGACCTATGCAGGTAGGTCCCTCCCCCTACATAACTTTACACCGGTAATCTGAATCATACCCTCTATCTTTAACAGTAATTTAAATTAACTTGCAGGCCTACCAGCTAAGATTTATTCAGACTACTGTATTACTTGGCAAACACATAATCACCGTGTAAAGTGAAAAGCACCTCTGCTTCATCTTGTCTACCAAACAACAAGAAGAAATGCCTATGGAAAGTAGTTTCCAGCTATGCCCATTAGCTATTTTTTCATAACTTAGATCAGCGGTTGCATTTTTTTTCCCAAGACAAGTGAAAGTCTAAACCATGTTTACATCATTCAAATTTTGTCTTTTAAGAAGTGGTTTTTCTTTAAGATGGCAAAGTTGTATCCTACATTCATTTCTGTGTGAACTTTGGAACACTCTAAAAACAGATCAACAACACACTTTGAAATTATTATGAAGTCAAAACTTTGCATGCCACCATTCAGCCTGAAGCTAATGTTAACAACCTATTTATAAACCAGAGAAAACATTGATTTAAAATGGAAATACTTACCTATGGTACCTTAAACATGCCGGTACAAAGGTAATGAGGAGTGGGGAAAAAAAAAAAAAAAAGATTAATTAACAAGAGCAGCAAATAAGATGTTTACTGCATGTAAGGAATGCACAGGGTATAGAAGAGTTTATGTTTTGAGAGTGCTGCCACCTAGAATAAAATTAGCATTACCACTGCACCCAAACACTAACAAGAGGACTCGTCACAAACAACCGCCCAGATTCCACAACTCCATTTCATAAAGACAATAGTCAGGATTTGATATTTCAGTACTTCTGCAAGTGGAAGTAGCACTAAATAACTCCATGCACACACTCCACTGACAACTTGAAAGTTCACTCCTGCTGGCGCACGTCCAAGAACATGCATGCTGTAACAGTGACAGCACCAGTGACTTGAACAGCAAGATTTATTTGTCCCACCACTATGAATGCAACAGTTGCATTTAAAAAAAAACCAACCTCCCAGGACTTCCTTCAGCAGCCCAAACCTTCAAGTCTGAGAACTGTTCAACTCATTACATTCATCAGACAAAGGCCTCCACAAACCCTCAAGCCAAGCTTGATCACATGTCTGCTGCTCAAAAGCAGCCGCTTATCACTGTGGTCCAAGCAGGGGTCATGGATGACTGTGGATGGAATACATCCATCCAGACTACTCTTCCCTAAAGAGAAGGAAAGGCTGTTCAAACAGCAAATAACACAGCAAAATGCCTTCTCCTGCCCAACAGCCATATAAGATCTGGACTGTTTCAAGACAGATGCAGACTGCAGCAGCTCATGCTGTCTAGAGGTGGAGGCATTGAACAGAACATGCACCCCATGAGCATGGCCTCAAGGGTCTCTCAAGGTTTCACTACTATCCCTATGGTTAAACAACTTGCAACCCACCCTATAGGAACCCCGAATGAGCTACAGAATGACGTTCTCACCAGCACTGCTCACAGGCTCAGATCACATCTCTGCAAAACCTGAGAGTCTGCACTCCAACTCATTTAATATGGATATAATCAACCCCATTTTAGGTGTTTGTAGCCTTAGCTTTATGGGCAAAGCAAAAGCAGCAAAATCTTGGTGTAAATAAGAGCTATGTTCAAAAAATGCCTTCCAGACAGCAGTAACATAGAACTACCTCTAGCACAGTGATTCTCAAATTGTGATTTAGGATGCTATGGCAAACGATGCTTATGGCTCAGAAAGCAGAAGCAGAGCAGCAGCAGACAAGCCTCTTCATTTAAAGGCTTAATACAGTGCACAGCGTTTGCTAGAAGTGTGAATGCTGACTGACTCCTGTCAGGTCAAGAAGGCTAGCAATCCATGGCTGCAGGCCACCTACTATCAGGTATAGAACCCAAGCCTTTTTGTTGGTTTTGTTTTGTGTTTGTTTGGTGTTTTTTGCTCTTTTGGTTTGGGTTTTTTTTTGTTTGTTTTTTGTTTTTTTAAAAAGGGCACCAGTTTAAAACAAACTTTGCTCCTCTATGCTAAGAGTTTAACAGCTCCTCTCTCAGTACAATGTATCGTAAGAGCATCAGTAAGCAAACTAAAAAAGAAATCTCAATGTGAGCCTGGAAACCTTGAAGCTGATGTAGAAAAGTAGTTTACTGTGTAACACCAGCAGACAGGAGATTTGTTTTTATATGTGACAATTTTTCTAATAATATACCCCTCAGAGATCATGTGACAGCTATTAAAAATCAAGAATGTCAAAGAAATCATAAGCTTTGCAGAATGTGGGCAAATTAAAATTTTATGATTTATGACACATGGAATATAGTAAGCCTCAAACTTTTGAGGGAGACTTAACGGGCTATCTGAGCTGAGGCAAACTGGCTGGATCCGTCATACAGCAGCTCGCTGCAGCAAAAGTGTGAAGTGGGAGTCATGAAACCTACACTGGTGCTGAAGAGAAACTGGAAGTAAATTCAAAACTAAGGAAAAAAAGTGTAATTAATACTCAAGAAAGTTGCTAGAAGTGGAGCTGCTCCAAAATCATTGAGCTTTTAACTAACCATGCTGCCCAGCTAATGTATACTAAAATGTTTATAGGTGAATTGTAATAGAATATAAATCATAGAATCATAAAATGGTTTGGGTTGGAAGGGACCTTTAAAGGTCATCTAGTCCAACGCCCCTGCAATGAGCAGGGACATCTTCAACTACAGCAGGTTGCTCAGAGCCACGTTCAAACTGACCTTGAATGTTTCCAGGGATGGGGCATCTACCACCTCTCTGGGCAACCTGTGCCAGTGTTTCACCACCTTCATCATAAAAAATTTCCTTCTTATATCTAGTCTAAATCTACCTCCTTTTAGCCTAAAACTATTCCCACTTGTCCTGTTGCAACAGGCCCTGCTAAAAAGTCTGCCCCCATCTTTCTTATAAGCCCCCTTTAAGTACTGAAAGGCTGCAATAAGGTCTCCCCGGAGCCTTCTCTTCTCCAGTCTGAACAACCCCAACTTTCTCAGCCTTTCTTCATAGGAGAGGCATTCCATCCCTCCTATCATTTTTGTGGCCCTCCTCTGGACCCGCTCCAACAGGTCCATGTCTTTCTTGTGCTGAGGGCTCCAGAGCTGGACGCAGGACTCCAGGTCGGGTCTCACCAGAGCAGAGTAGAGGGGCAGAATCCCTCGACCTGCTGGCCACGCTTCTTTTCATGCAGCCCAGGATACGGTTGGCCTTCTGGGCTGTGAGTGCACATTGCTGGCTCGTGTCCAGTAAATGTGGGCCAGCATCAGGCTCAAGTTTACATTCAGCCATAACAAAGGCTGGAAACAAGAGGTTAAGACAGATTACTAATCTACATTTAAATTTTGATAAACAAACCTCTCTGTTGGTGAATTTCACAGGCCCTTGTTTTTTGCAAAGGGAACAGATTGAGACAGCAGGATGGGCAAATAGTCTGCACGGACTGGCATCGCGGGAACACGCTGAAGGTGCCCAAGAACAAGGACTGATTATGACCAGCCTTCAGAAGATCAGTGCAAAGACATTTGTTGCTAGCTTTCAGGAGGAATTTGCTCTACTGTGGTAGAGCTGGCATCCCTCCTGCAGGAAGCAGGCAGCAGAGATTCATCCCATAGCCCAGGGTTTCTATCTCCCAAGGTGATGCCATTTCAGCTTTTACTGCTACTTAGTTTTCGCATCACATTTGCAGGGAGAAGTTATGCTTACTTGCTACAGCACAAGTATAAATATCACAAATGGGAAAGTGACTACAAATGAGGAAGAGCAACAAAACCAAACAAACTCAGATTAAACCTCCTGCTTCCATTAAAATATCCTTAAAGCAATACAACAAGAAATAGGCTGCTCTTACATTCATGAAAGCAAATATTTAGAGACTATCAGTTGTTTTAAATAAATTGGAAGATGCCTTGCCTGTCAAACAGATATAATACGGTCATTTGTTAAAATTACTATTTACATTCTTATTGCTAAGAGGAGAAATTTTCTGTATTATGTCTACAGTTAAAGGCTTACCTTCAACTAAGAATCATCTGTCTCCACCAAAAGTAACAGAACTTAAATCATCTGAGACTGAAGAAAACCTCCAGCAAAACCTGCTGTTTTTTAAAGGACGGAAAGAGGAGAAGAAGCCAGTCTAGCCAATTTTTTTTTGTTGTTTCAGAATTTCCCTCCACTGGTCCAACCACATATCTGCGCTTTTCACGCTCTATTGCTGCTACCACATATCCTTTGCTTATGTCACACAGGCTGTATCAGCTTCACTTTATCACCTTAAGTTAGGGTTCATCTCTGACTTCATTTGTACAGTGCCTCTGTAAGGCTCCAACATTGCTCAGCTTTTACAAATAAAGCATGATTAGCAGCAGTTGTCTACATGGCTTTTCAAAGGCAAGCTGACTTCAATTAATATAGGCCACAGAACAGCACAGAGCTTCATCAGAAGACAGGTGAAAGCAAGAAGGAAAAACCTTTAAAAATTACATCCTGCTTGACTCATAACACTGCTTTATCATCAGGAAAAACTGCTTTCTCATCCTCTTGATAAGGGCTTGATCAAACTCCCACTGTACTTTGTAATGGGAAGTTGATAAAAGCCTAAAAAGGAAGACAACAGCAATCACTGATATAAACTTGGGAAGAGATTTTAAAAAGATTAGAAAATGACTACTTCCTGAAAAGAGTGTGTCTGGATTTCCACAGCCATACTTACGGTTTGGGAAAACCCAGCACAGGATGTCTAAAACACAGGCATCCTGCAGTAAAAGGTATTCAGGTCATTCCAACAACACAAAACATTTAGCTGATTGAGTAACTTAAGACCGCACTCAAACAGTTCAAATTTAAGCTATGCAAAAATGCAAGCCAATATAATTTTGAAATTAAACTGACCTTCCTTCAGGAAATGTTATACTTGGCCCAAAAGAGGAAACTGCCACTCCCACTTCGATTACTAGTTGTGGAATAAACCATTTTCTTTTGTTTAAAAAAGGAAGGAAAAAAAAAAAAAAAAAGAGATCAACGTGCCAAGAGATCAATTGTGCCAAATGAAAAACAGCATTAAAACTCCCAGAGAGTAAGGGAGACTCTTTCCTTATGGCCATAATCCTATTCTTCCACTTGTACACTAAATATTCACAAAGACTTAATTCTTACCATTTACAAAATGTTTTTATTGCTTTAACTTTTTAACAAATGTTTGTGTATTACTGCAAGAGTCAGGATGTTCACTGAACTGTTTTATTCATAGTCAAAGTGGAAGTAAAAAGAGAAAAAGAGGTTTTTAAGTGTAGAAATAACAGTCACTATGCAGGATTTTGGGATGGGCTTAGTTCATTTTGGTCAGTAAACTTTGCAAGATAAATGTTTTCAGCAACTTCCTCTGGTCACCAGAGCACTACAAGAGATTCCAGCAAAAATAATGAAGTACAACGTAGTATTTCCTGACAAAGCAGCAGAGAAAAAGCCACTAAAACCATAGTGTTGAAAGAGTTCCAGGATGAAAGTCTAAAAAACTACCAACATCACAAGTGAGTCACCCTTGCATGGCTGAAGGCCACATCGGGGGAAGCATCTTTTTTCTACCTGTCCAGGGCCAACTGCAGTGGAGCCCCAAATGCAGGCTGGAATCCCAAGAAACTATTGTAATAACAATAAAAGTGTTAAAAAAGGGTCATGCAAAGGTCACTTATATTACACATCAGAATATCCTTGATAACACTGACACAGCCTAAACCCACACAAGTGGGCATACTGTATGAAATCAGGTTCTTGTGGTTCACAGTTTTTCCATACTGTGGCTAGGCTAGATCCTAATTCACTTCTCACTGTTCCAATTATTACTCGTTGAAATCAAATCAATACAGAGTAGTCATGGCTAGTGCACTCCATCGTCAAAACTGGCTGGTAAGACTTGCCATACTAGTACTCCTCCATACAGACGTGCACCACCTCTTTCCAGACATGGGATGCAGAGTGAATAAGCTTCATGTAAGAAAAACAGATTTCCAAAGGCAGACAATTTTGAGTGTAAGTTGCTCACATATTTGTATTTTATATATATAAAAAGATATCTGTTGGTTCAAACAAAAAAAATTATGCATGTTCCCAGGCACTAATTTCTTGGCATCTCTGATTTCTGGGAGCTGCATGCACACCAAACACTTGGAATAAGTAAGGGCAGGTGTATGTGGGTGGAGGAGCCTGATGTACCACCTTCTACTGACTAAGCCAATGCTAGCACATTCAGAGCACACAGCTGCTCCTCAAACAATGCAGGTAAGATTAATATGCAATTTTCTTAAAGAGGTAATTCAGAAGCCCAGCCCTTCCTCTAAAGCCACACACTAATTCTCCTTGAAGAAGTAAGGCATACCATTCTTCCTTGCCAGAGTAAAGAAATTCTTAGGAATATTCACCTCTAACCTATGGCACCCAGAAATTTAACAAGCTATAGTTACTCTGATTGCTAATCAGATTCTAGATAGTATGTTATTACATAATATGTTATCCAAGCATCTATTAACATGCATAGGGTTGAACAATAAAATGCAACGTGAGATTTTTTCTTTTTTTAAATGCCTCACACCCACAAAATCAAAACTTTCCACACAACATCACAGACAGAGACAGTGAGAAGTTTGGAAACACAGGGGGGGAAGAAGGAAAAAACAGAACTGCACAATCAAGGAAGCGAAACTTCCAGGATAAATTAAAGAAAACAAACGATCTACAGAAGGAGGACAAATTATACAGCTAAACATAATCTAATTTGTCATTTAGATCTATTAAGCAAGTTACTGGAATTGAGCATGCTGTGGTTTGACCTCCAGACCAGGTTTTACATAAACTATTAGACTGAGGACCCCAACAAAAAGCACATCTGGTAACATACAACGTTTCTAACTTTCACTGACAAGCCAAGGAACACCTTACAACTATCTTTTGACAGAGAAAAAGGAAACAATTACAAAACCACCAGCATTTATTTTACTTTTACAGTGTACTGTAGGGAGACAAAAACAAGGAGACAGAAGACAAAAACCTCAAGGATGGCAAGTCTCTCTATCTACCAGTGAGCCAAGCAACAAACTGCTTTCATGCAATGATGAAGTAACTCTCTCCCTTCCAGATCCCTGCATTCTCTTGCCATTTATTTTTGGGCTTCAGCCTCTGATAACCTATCTATACTACAACTATTAGCATTTGTGATAAGCTGGTAGGTGGTGTACTTGTGGAAGTGTGGTTAATACCTCATTTTGTTAGCTTTGGTTGCCTATTAAAATAGTCAAGGGTTAGGCTCGCTTCATGATGAACATGAAACCCAACCCACAAGACTAAGTACATTGCTGATTAATTTTGTGACTTAAAGTTGTTTGTCGATTTTACTTATCTCAAACTAGACATCGGTCTTTTAGTGGTACTAAATCTCCTTTTTGATGCAGGTCTGATGCCTACAGGTCTACCTTTCACGATAAGAAAAGGTGAGGTCTATGCTCTTAACCTTTATCATAACCTACATAAACATAATTGCGAGAAAAAAAAAGGAAGACCATCCCAAGTTCTTGAAGGAAAAACAGATGTTTATATGAACTCTGAAACAATACAGGTAAAGAGAGAGAGTGCCCTTTGCTGGCAGAAAGGTTGAACAGGAATCAGGCCGCTAATATCAGTTGTTGATATTACTAGTAATGGTTAAAGATTCTTTTCTGGCTTAGATTAAATTAAGATTAAATTCAGCGACATACTGACTACTACATCATACCATTGTCACCTGCCTAAGGTTGTGTTGTCACAGTGCACTTAAATAGCAAGAGAGAAACAAGATTACATATTAATTAGTTTTCAGTCTTGCCCAAGATACTCCGATCAAGAGACCTGCTAGTATTTGAACTAGTTCTCTGTATCACAATAAGAAAGGCAGAGACAGAATAGAGTTAAATTCTGTATCTAGCATCTGTTACGACGGCGAAGAACCATAAACTGAAAACTGGGCCTTTAACTTTTAACACTGTCAATATCCCAGATCTCATTAAAATAAACGGAAATACTTCGAAGTCATGCCCCTTACATAGAAGATTATTGACTTATTTTCTTTATACTTTAAACAGTTCAAAAGAAATTTAAAGTATCTAGAAAGAATGCTCTCAGTCTTTCTTGTCCCTTGAAACAACATCCCTATCCCGTTCCACAAATCTCCCCTGCTCTCTCTCAGCAGAGTAATTTGAAGGAAGCAGCTGGGTACTATGCCAGAGTTGTCCACTTTTTAAAATTAAAATGATGCCCCCAAAAAATCTATCCATGCCCTCTTCAGTCAAATGCGAAGGAAAAGAACTGTTTAACTAGCATCATGCTTCCAGAAGGTTGACTATGATCTAGATTATTTTTACCTATTGAGAAATGGTTTAAATAGATCATTTACTATACCATGGTAGATTAGACTATGTAGCAAGGATTACTATTCCCTGCATCTGGTTTTTCCTGTTTACTTAGTCAAACAGAAGGCTTCTTCCTCTGATAAGGAGTGGGACAGGTACCAGGAGCTGCAAACATTATCAGCCGTTTCCTTAGAAATCTGTCTTTCCTCTTTGCAGTCTGAATCTCTGGATGAGAGTGTGACAGATGTCCATATGATACCTCCTGCCCTTCTTAAATTCTCCAAGCAAGTCTTAGAAGTTCAGATTCACAGACCTAGCTTGGTCCTAACAAGCAATGATGATGTTTTAAGGTTAAATGGGGTCACTTTCCTACATAAATGTTTGAATATCAGACCAACTATTTTCAAAATACTTTAAAACCACAGAATAATACCAGTAATGAACCTGGAATACCCAAAGCTTGTTGGCCCCTGCTTATTCAGTAAGAAAACCCTGTTTTTCAGCAAGAAAACTCCTAGTTTTCACCTCTTGCAAGACAACGCCCATGAGATGTGCGAGTGCCAGATTCAGTTGCTAGCTGAATCTTTCAATCTGTGACATACATTAATTGGATCAACAAGCATCTTCACATGCTCTGAAAGAGGGAAAACATTGCTCACCTTTTCAGTGCCAATTCCCATGTATGCTTTTGCTTGTTTTTATTTCATCTGTTGGTTGCACAAGGAAAAAAAAAAAAAGACATCTACCACCTCAGAAGAGGCACCGAAACCTATCACCATCTCACCCCTGCAAGGTGCACTTCACATGCCTGCTTGTCCATTTGCAGCCATAACTCCTCAGTTTGAATACAAAGTAACAGATGAGCATCCCTCTTTATGAATTTACCCCCAAGAGCTCAGAAATGTTGCTCCATTAAAAGCACATCTCAGCACATCCTGCTGGCTTTGGTTGCTGGAACGCTCTACCCCTCCCAGATACCCTCCAGTCTCTCATGGACTATAGAGCTGAAATTAGCTATTCATTACATGTGAAGGAGTCTCACATAGAGCAGCACCCTGCTGCTAAAGGCTGCTACTATACATAGCAATTTCACAACTACAGCATCTGCTACCTTACTAATATGTATATTTAATGCTGCTGCATAATGTGCAGAATTATATGCTGTTCATTGCCTGTTTGTTCACATATTACGTGCTCTTAAGTAGCATTATTCCCTTTGAAAAACATTGTATTTTTTATTAGGCCTTCCCCCTCGTGTTCTTTGTAACAGAGCCCCAAGCGAGCAGCTCATAGACTACCCCAGACCAAAAAACCCCAAGGACTCAGGGAGATAACCAAAGGTGGCAAGCTTCTGGCCTGCAATTACTAACAAATTTTAGTTTATTTCCTGGGTCTAACTCCCCAGTCTATAGTTTTACATTGCTTTGATATAAAGGGAAGTGGAAAGGGAATCGTATCTCAAAAACTGGTGAGAAACCTACTCCAGGCTACTCTTGCCACTGGAAATGTGAATACTTGCATGAGAGCAGTGGCCTTTGCAACAGATTTTATTCTTTCTACTAGAGGACACTCGAAGCAGTAATATTAAGTTCTATTACATAC
Source organism: Fulmarus glacialis (assembly GCF_000690835.1). NCBI lineage: Eukaryota > Metazoa > Chordata > Aves > Procellariiformes > Procellariidae > Fulmarus > Fulmarus glacialis. The sequence goes on from NW_009217510.1 coordinate 10,986, forward strand.
AGTTATTAATAATTTTGTTGACAATAGCAAACTATGTCAGAGGAAAGAATCTGAAGTTTTAAACTAGAGAAACAGGGGTTTTGGTGCCAAGTGTTGGAGCAGCACAGGTAAGATGTTTCATGTCCTTCAGGAAAGGCTTCAGTGTGCTCCTATGCCAAACATCTTCTTAAGACAGTGTCACCAATCCTCCCTACACCTCACTCAGGGAAAACTGATTATGAACAGGGTTATTCCAGGTGACAAAATGACGGGCCATCTAGTCTAGAAGGCAGTGAGCACCAGCACGTATGGTTCCCAGCTCAGATTCTGACTTGAATTACATACTTCCAAAGCAGCCCAAGTAAAGGTAATGAATCTACTCCGCATTACTGAAGTGATGCCCTCTGGGAAACAATACTTTAAACTTGTTTTGGAGCAAGCGATAATCTGCTCTCTGTTGGAGGGCGAATGTACTGTAAGGCAAAGGAGATTCCAATATACTTAGCTAAAACAAGCTTTATCTCAAGTAGATGCTCAGGATTATGCAGACAGACATTTGCTCTAGAATTAGTTTTCAGATCATTTGGATGTTAGGAAGATTTGGGGGCTATGACAACACTGAAGTACCCCCACAGGCTGCTTTATGATGTTAAGAACAAAATCCCAACTGGTCCATTCTACTTGTTCCAAGCTACAAATAGATCTACAGATGAGAAAGAAGTGGCAAAGACAGCCCTTGTTGGCCAGACAGAGCCTCAATCTAGTTGTCTCTTATCTGCTATGAGCATGTGATAGTCAAATAGCCCATTGTTTCAATATGAAAGGATGCCCAAGGCTTTCCTATCCCTTTCTTTATTTACGCAGTAGACAAGCCTCATTCCTGACGACCAAAGGACGCCAGTGGACTGGGCCTTTCTGCTCACCCAACATACATGTAGGCTGCTCTGATCTGCAACCCAAACACTGCCCTGAGAATTTTGTAAAGCAAAGCATCACCACATTGCCTGACAGCTTAGAGAAATCAGCAGGCTGAAGTAGGTTGCTGCCTGCTATGCATCGCTGATCAGAGTATGGACTGCAGATGCTGCGAAAGCTGTACCAGGGAGGAACTGCAGAAGAAAAGACCAACGTGCCGCCCTCCCGCCCCTTACACACATATGCGCTCACACACACAGTTTGCATGCAATCAGAACAACAGGAAAATTGTCAGTTAAGCTTCTTCATTTTGGATCTGCTTAAGACATGCTATAAAGCAACAAGAATATTTTAATCTTTTTTTTTGTGCTGTTATGGGAATATACAAAGTTTCTCTTTTTAAAGCAGTAAGCTATTCAAACAACACATCAATACCTCTCAAGATGAGGCAATGGTGACCCTATCAGTGAGGAAGGGCCGTCACAAGTATTGAAATCTCTACAGCATATGAGGGCGAGCAGAGTCATTTCTCAAATGAATTGTGCCAGATTCAGAACAAACAAACAAAAAAATCTGTTTCTTCCACCACAGGCATATTTAACAAAGACAACCCCCTTGTAGTCCACGTGAAAAGAAACAATCTGAATACCAAAATCACGAAGCAGAACCAAGACTCTTCTAAAAAAGGCTAACATACTTTCATTTTTTTTTTCATCTACATAAAATTCATTAAGTAGAGAATGGAACTGTTATATTCTGTTTTTGTGAATTTAATATGCTTCTAAAATATTCCTGCTAGAAATAAAACTGGTCAGAAAAAAAAAACTTATTTTCTTTTTAAGAGTAAGTATGTCACAGTCCACACATTTTGTCTTGAAAGGTGATGTTTGCTTTTTGCATGAGAGGGCAAAGCAAATTCCAAACCTTCTAGACCATGAAAAACAAAAGACAGCTGAAGAAACTACCTTTTAAAACAGGATAATACTTAATTTCTGGAAAAAGCTAAACAGAAAAAAAATTGTCCAGTTGTCCAGGATATTAAGAGAAGTAACCTTTGTATTTTCTCTTCAGTCCGTCTTCCAAATAAATGAACACTGGAAAAGCCACAAGCATTATTTCTATTTCAGGTGAGTTTCAGGGATTTCAGTTTTAATCTCGCTGTCTCTGCAACCTTATTGTCTACCACATTTGGACAAGGAATTTTTATATGAACTCATTTATATAGTCAGAGTGTTTCTAAGGACATTTGCAGGATCTATTGCTGTAATGAAATGGTGGTTGAGTACGAGAAGGAATAATTAAAGATGTTCTACAATCTGACCAGCCCAAAACAAATACCACTTGTAGTTATTCTTTCAGAATTAATATTGAAATCAGGAGTAAAACTTACTGAAAACAAACTACTTAACTTTTTTTTTCTTGCTTAATTACCTGTTAAGCAAGGTAAAAAGCCTTAATAAAAAGAGAACAGCATTTGTTTGGATTCAGAGCTCCTGGCCTAGAGTTCTCCAGTAAGAAAACCCCTTTCCTGAGAGCAGAGAAACTTCCCTTCTTACTGTTCTTTAAGGGTGATGAAAAGTCAGAAAATGCCTGTAATCTCACTGAGTACCTGTGCCTCCAGTGACCTAAGTTTGTTTTGTTTTGTTTTCCCCAGCACTCCAAATGCCCTGCTGTAAGGAAGCCACTCACTCCAACAGTTGGACTCTGCACACCACTGACCCACTCCACCACCACTTCAAAGGGCAGAGAAAAAGCTTCCAATACACCAGAAGCAGTTTGCTAATGTTTGCAGCACTACAGTACTATTTATATTCATAATCCACAAAAATCATCTGCACTGGGGTGGGGGTGGGATGGGGGAAATCTATTTCTCCCTTTTTTATGGATTGCCCAGAACCGTGTTGAGGAAAAGCAGTAAGGCACGGCGTGATGGCAGAGTGGGCTAAGCCACAGCAAGGCTGGCTGACGGCTTTCCTGGAGCAATGCCTGTGCGACACCTGGCCTCTCCCAGCCCCAGAGGAGAGTCAAGCTGCAGTTGCCAAAACCTGCTTCCTACCTGCAGCACTCTGAAAAGCAGCAGTTTGCATGTAAAAAGCTTGCAGGTAAAACTGACCCTCTCAGATGAGAAGGATGTCTAACACCAGCAGAAGGTGAACTCCAAACAAAGAGAGGAAAAGAGCCCACGCTGCTGCTCATGCAGGAGCAAGCAGCACAACCTGTGAGTACTGTCTGCTCCAAGGAAGAAAAGTGCATGAGAAACAGGCAGTCTTGACAGGATGGGGGGTGTCCGCCTTGTTTGTTTCAACTGTTTCACAATGCACTTCTCCCACATCAAAAAAGGGAGGGAGAGAGGGGAAGAGGCAGGCAGCCTTGCAGGAAGGCCTACCACATTTTTTTAATAAAGAAAGAAGTCTGCCATCATTTATTGATGATACTTCATGTCTTAGAAAAGGTTATTTTGCCACTTAATAGCTCGAGGATCATATTTTCCCATAGCTGTGTCACCAAGAGCTGGATCCAATTCCCGACAAATTTGATGGTGGCTAAGCTGATGCTAAGAATCTTCCAGTCTAGTCTATAGCCTACTTTTAGAAACTAGGCAAAACCACTAAGCTGACTATTTTAATGCACCATGGTAAATAATTACCCAACAGATTAAAAATATAAAAAGAAGAGCAGAGTACTCTGAACATCCATACCCTGCAATAAAAAACTATCTTCCTTCTTCCCTCAACACCAGTTCTCCAGTCATACAGCAGGTAGCCAAATGCACCAGGTTTGAACCTTTCAAGTAGGAGAATGGAATGGAGTAAGGGTGAGGAAAGGACCTATTAGAAAAATTAAGCTTTCATGAAACCAGAAATTATTTGAAACATAGTATTTAACAGTTGTTTAAAATATGTATAACTAGGCTTGGAATAGTTATCCTGATTTAGAGCAGGAGCACATCTGTTTATATGTAAGTAAATACAGTCTGACAGCAATTTGGATCATCTATCAGAAAAAATCAACTGCAAGTTTAATAAGCATTATTTGTATTCTACATAATAGTCTATTTGTTCTTTCAAGCCACTGCAGTGATAACACATTTAAAGTCTTCCACTGTATACTAAATCTAAGGTACCTAGGCAAAGCACAGCATATTCCAGTTGGATGCTTCCCAAACCATATCACTCAACTTTTTAAATATTACTGCCATCTGGCTACTAGGCTTTGTTTACCAAAACAGTAGCTGTGCACACATTTCTACAGCAGCTGTAGTCAAAAAATTTAAGTAATGCCATTTGGTTAAGCTACAATTCACATTAAAAAAAATGGAAAACTATTTTGCAAAACCAGTTACCATTGTACCTAGAAAAATTAAACATATGTGTAGCTTTGTGTTTTGCTTTCTTTCCCATTTCAGTGCTTTAATGTTCTTCACCAACTCATTTCCCATCTACACTGGCACAAGAAAGAAGTAACAGTGATTGAAGAATGTGTCAAAAGCAAAATATTGTATTATCTGTATTTGCTTGTATTATCTGTAATTCTCTTCTGGATAAGCACTGGTCCTATAAAAGTACAACGCAGAAATGCTGTTACACTAGTACCTCAGGTTGTTTTTAGGGTGCATATCAAGTCATACAACCCTCTCAAAGAGACCCCAAACCAAGCTGTTCCAAGGCTGAAAGCTCTGATAAATTCCAAGGACTCTTCCCAGTGTCTGGGCTGCACTAAACAAAATAAATATTTCAATTATGACTAATCTGAAACAATGCACAATGAAAGCTGGGGAAGTCTTGGGAGCAGTGGGAATATTTAAATTGGAAAAGAGCCTGTGGGGGTTTTTCCTATTCCTAATTACAGTACATTGTATTAATCAGGCCTGGAAACCACAAACCCCAGGCTCTTTGTGACCAAGTTGTCATGGCAGCACAAAACACACTCAAGGCCAAACAGATGAAGAAGCATTTTCAGCAGCTTACTGTGTGGATATCTTATAGTTGTACGGCATACAGACGAAACGTTGTACGGCATACAGACGAGATATTTCTCCAGACGAAAAAAGGCTGTAGCCTCAGAGAGCAGATAAACCTTGGCTGGATAAAAGCCAGTGATAGTGTAATTATAGCAGAGTGGCTTTTTTTTAAAGTTCTGCTGTGCTTAAAACCTCACCTAAAGCTTCATCCAGATACTCATTCATTTCAGTACTCAAATAACAAAATATAAAAGAATCTAGCAATTGCTTAAAGTATGCGCAACTAGAATTGAAATAGTTGTACCAACTTAAAGCAAAAGCACATGTGTTTGTGTGCAAGAAAATACTGTCTGACAGCAATTTGGATCAACTACCAGAATCAACTGCAAACTTAATAAGCTATGGGATAATTAACAACCGTTGTTCGTACTTATGTCAGTATGTTGAGCTATGTGCTGTTGGCCCAAGTTTTCCACCAGCAACTCCGTACTAGTTTGGTACATGCATATGCATTCCTTGTGGCAGTCACAGCTCGTTCCTACATCTGAATGAAGACTGCAGACTGATAAAGCGCTTTACAGTCCAGAACAGCTCTGCAGGCTGATTTTGCAGACACTATAATAGAAAAGAAGGGCCTCTTTGTTCTCATCCAGAGAGCAGAATTGTGTCTTACAGTTTGTTCACAGGTTGATGTTTTAGAAAGAATTCAGTATTTTGGAAGCAATAATTCAGCTTTTACTTCTGTTTCTCCTCTCTGGAGTCAGATAACCCCAATCCCTGTAAGAAGTGGTATGTGCTGGTCCACCATGACTGACACAGGTACATCATCTGGCCAAGTTTTAGCCTGAGCTGTCTTGAGTGCTTTATACAAGATTTCAGGCCATAAAAGCAGCTTCCTCTTGCTATGGATCAAAACAAAAAGAAAATTTTAAAAAACAAAATGTATATACATTTGATCCATAAGCAAGCAAAAAACCCAACACCACACAATTATGTGAAAAAATCATGCAATACACGTGGAAACCAGGGAGTCTATCAAAGTAAAATACCTTCATGAATGGTTCCTGAAGTGTCAGAAAAATTACCATTAGGGGTTATATAAAAACCATCTACTAGGCCGAAGAGAGAAACCAAGAAGGTTTCTCTTCTTTCTGTTTTATGCAAAACAGCTTTGAGAAGATCATCTAAAAAGAAAAGCTGAAGGAACCACATTAGCTTTCCTCAAATATTTTCATAACACACTGCATTTTTCATCCCTAAGATAAAATAAACCCTAACATAAAAGACTCAAGTAACCAAATATTAATAAACAGTAATAACATGATCCTGAGATTTTATGATACTACTCAGCTGCTGAGCGTTTGAAAATGACCACTGTTGCCTCCTCCCATCTAGCTGGGAAACTTATGGCCCAGGACTGTGCTTTAGATAAACAAAGCCAATACAGGTTATACAGCAGAACATGCCAGGCAAATTTCTGAATAGGTAAGTAATGGAAAAAGTAATGAACAATTAAAGGACATCTTTCAATTCCTAAAGTTTGAACAAATTCAAGAATTAGATGTTCCTTTTTTGGATGCAGATCAATGAGTGAGCAAAGACAAAAATATAAGTAAGACAAAAACAGACAAGGTACAGGAAGTGCAACACTAGATGACTACTCTAACTCTTCTTATCTCCAAGAGAAAAAGTTTACTACTGTGGTGCTTGCTTCAGAAACATGTCACTCAAGAGATTAATTTCAGATGCTACAAGCACAGCTGGCAGGGAAGAATGGTATTCAAGTACCAAATTTAGCTTAACTTCTTTTTGGAAAGAGGTAGAAAAAAAGAAAGCATTACCTTGTATAAAGACATACTCATTTCTGAGTTTGCCTTATTATCTTCCACCATGACCTTTTATGTGTTTCTTTTATCGGGTAAATCTGATAATGACAGAGACTTGGCACTGATGCACTAAGCGTTTTTCCTGTTTGTACAGCATATACTTACACACAGTTCCAGTCTCAAGGAAATCCCTAGGAGCTAGAAAAAGATTTATATTTAGTTTTTATATCTGACCTCCAAGGAGTACAGCAATTTAAACACCTAAATGAAAGGTTTCAGGAAGTGGTGGTTTTATTTCTCTCCTTCCTCCTCCCCCCCCACCCCCCCTCCAGTTCTGTGACAGGAAGAAATCCCCCTTTAATCCTCCCCTCAGCTTCTGACCCACACCTAACTGCTTTTCCAGTCCTAAGTAATACCAGCTGGGATAGCTATGGATGAAAGCATTATTCAGTTGCCCTGGGCTTCAGGAGCTGAAGTCTATGGTTCAACTTGCACAGGTTGTCTAGATTCCATCACCATCTTTCCAATGATGCATACACATCCAAATTCAAATGTAGCAGAGGCCAAAGTTTAATTTAATGTTGTTGAGAAGAGGGAGGCAGAATTGTTTTGAAATTCTCCCTGAAAAGCAGCCTGTTGTATTAGAACAAAGCAGCTTGTTTCTATCGTTCCTTTGTTTGACAAGTTTGGGCTGGTTAGAAAGGTCATTTATGCCTCAAAGCATCAAATTAACATTTGAGGACATGAATTTTAAAAATGGCTATTTGCTTCTGCTCTCTGAATTGCTAATGATTTTTTCTTAAAAAAAAGAAAAAAGAAAAAGAAAGAGACATAGCCAGACCCCAAAAGGAAAAAGAGCCTTTTCCTCAGGCAAACTAGGCATTGATTTTATGTCCATGTCAGCACAAGCTGACTATATCTTAATTAAACCTCACAAATTAAGCAGGTAGTTGAAATGGTGTCAAACAAAAATATTGTTTAATTACCGAAGAAATACTTTTTGGCATATCATATACAACTTTCTCCCTCCCCTCCATATAGACAAGCTTCAATACTCACAATGTGAAATCCCCACTAACAGCAAAGGCTTCCAAGCATGCTTTGCACTAACTTGCAATTGTTAACACAATACTGCTCATTTTCCTAGTCCTGATTTTAGTAAGCTACATCTCTACTCACAACACAAATACAATTATTTATAAGTGTTGGGTTTTTTAAAAGAAATAAACAAAGCCTATGTGCTTTTAAACTAGGTAACCATAACTATTTGGGACCAGGTTCTCTAACATCAGGCCTTCCACTGTCCACCTCTGAAAGCACCTGTAGTTTTCATCAACCCTTCACAACTAGCATCAGCTAAACTAAGAATTGCATTTCTGTGAAAACCTTTCAAGCTTACAAAACATTCGCAAACCCACAAATATTCTTCAAAAGCAATCAAGCTGAACTCAAAATTATTCCAAACAGGTACAGTCTGAGCAAAAGCTCATACCTGGTCATTTGCTTTCTCCAGCTCTCTGAAATCTGTTCGGCTGTGTTGCATTCATTCACCCCTCAGTAGATGGAAGCAGGAAGACAAACTGCAGATAACGTTCCCTGCCACATGGAGGTCTTGTTGGCTAAAGAGACTCTTATTTTAGGCAGTAATTCCCAAACAATAACACCACCAGCTCAACTCCAGCAGCCTGTGAACAGCGGTTGACAAAGCCAGTGCCAACTAAGTTGTTCCAAAGAGGTGGGGCAGCAGGAGGAGCCCAAGGTAGTGCACACACAAGATGTTTATATTGGCAACCTCCTTGGGAAACATCCCCGCTTGCCAAAAAGAATCACCCAGAATTCACCAGGGATTTGTTTTTAGTGCTCCATTCAATGTGAAATTTGTATTTACAGAGAACAAGCCACATTCACCGTAAAAACTTTTAAGAATTGTCCAAACCTTTCCGCCAAAAAGAACCTCCTCTCTGCTTTTTCACAGGCAGAACCGTTTCAGACTCAGCAGCCCCGACAGCTCAAATATCTATTAGCAAATGTAACAATTCATTTCCAGCCACAGCAAGACTCACAGACACTTCACCTATCTTAAACAGACACTGCTCACTTAAAAATCAACTAGATAGTATACACTCTGTGACAGAGGAGCCTGTAGCAGCAAAAGCACTGCCTAGATGTTGCTAGGCACTAGTTCATAGTAAAAACAACTGTAAATTGCTAGTACAAAAACAGCTGTTGTTTTGAAGGCAGGAAAAATTTCAGACAACAGATCCTTACACAGGCAAGTGAAGTCAAAATTTTCTTCATGTTTCCACCTGTCAATGTGAGAAGTATCTCATTGTTTTATGCCAGAACAGGGAAAAGAGCAGTGAGCAAAGAAAAAACCCAACCTGCATAAATCTGCTTATAAAAATGCTGCTTTGTGACTTTCCTGGAATTGTTATTTATGTTATTTGTTGAAACATCAATGTACGGAAAAGAAAGAGTATTAGTACAAAGTTACCCACAGAAGTTAGTTCCAAACACAGAGGCATTATTCTTTTAGAGTGTGCCATTATCAGCATGAAAAGCCAGATACTGTACTTTTTACATTATCAATTTTGCAGCTAACAAGTTTTTAATAAACTCTTATTAAAACCACCATGTAATTCCAGACAGGCAGGAGCAACTATGTCAAAACTTGTGAATCCTTTTCCTTATTATTTTTAATTTCAGTTAGCTTTAGTACAAGATGTCAGTTATAAGGATCTGTGCAGCAACATCCACTTCAAAGAGCACTTTGAATTCACCTCAAAAGTTTCCAAAATTTCGTGAAGGTGGCCAAAACCAAACCTGTATTCTTCCAGTTTGCCCCTACAGATACAACAAATCTCAAAGCACTGCAGAAATGCAGACGACGCTGTATCTCAGTGTACTATTACAGTATCTCTGTGACTTAAGTACCACAGTGTGCTACAAGAATTTGTCAGCTAGTACAAGAGAGCTCTGCAATACGTTTCAAGGCTAGAACAAGGTTATACTATGTTTCATGGAAAATAATCATCCATACTTGAGCCATCAGAAGCCGTTAACAACAAAGAGGATGCAAAATCTCTTTAACCAAATTCTAACTGAGCAGGATCCAGCTTTTCCTAACTCTGGGCCTCCTACTAACACAGGGCAGCCACATCTAAACCATGCCAACTGGTGTCTTGCTTTCAGTATGCAGACAAAAGATACACTCAGCACAATGAGCTGTGCCATTTACATCCTTAAGTTACTAAAATTTAGTTTATATTTTGCAGAATAAGATAGAAGAGTGGAATACGGTCAAATCAAAATTTAAACAAAAAAGATACAAAGATTCAAATAATAAAGATGCAAGATTCAAATCAAGGTTCAAATCAAAAAGATACAAGAGTTCAAAGTTAACAAAAAACCTTCTAGGGGGACTGAAAAGATTTTAGCAAAAGTGTAAAAAAAGGCTCCATTCGCTCATTAGCTACAGTCCCCTGTGGATACAGTTATTTCACTGTTATTACAAGCATTAAGAGAAAAATTTAAGTAACTGTTACGATGGTCAAGCCAGCCACCCGCAGTCAAGTCTACACTGCACAGAAGAGCTCTGAGCCACGCACTGCATTTGGTGTGGGGTTCCCAGAGACGTTAACGTTCAGTTCCTCCTCGCTGCTGCTTAGGTGAGACTCCCACAGCTCCCCAGGATCTCCTGACAAAGGGCACCAATTACTCTGCCTCTACAGCTCACATCCTGGTATGGGGACAATATGGGGTGCTGGGCAGACAGACTTGAAGGGAAAGCTGCCAAGTGTCTGGGGAAGGAGAGATGGAAAAGGAAATGATATGCAGCAAATGGGATGGGACAGAAAGGTTGTTTATTTATCACCCCTATCTTGTCCAAATCCCATCAAGGCAAGTATCAAGCTAGAGATTTTCATTCTCCTGATTCACCAAACCAGAGGGGAGAAAGAGCAAAAAACCAACAAACCATCAACAAAAACCCTCTGCCTTTTTAAAAGCTAGATGGGCATTTCCAACCCCACCCCATGAAAATCAAGAAACAGCTAAAAAACAAAGCCATTTTTTGTGCCATGGCATATTAAAAAAAGGGGGGGGGGGGGGGGGGGGGAGAAACACTTGGTAAACTTTCACATTCACCTTCTGCAAAGAGTTCTACTCAGAATCACTAGAAATGCCTTTTGCTGCACTTGAAAACAAATTATTTTTGGCTACTCATAATACTCTGGAAACTAGTTCTGTTGAGTGTTATTTTCTTACCTAACCAAATAGCTGCCTAATTTATTATTCCTAATTTATCCACCAGCTGTGAGAGTGCTCTGCTCTGAGCTCTCTGGCTGCAGGAGTTCACCAGATGGGCAGTCCCCAAAGACAGATCTAGTGGGGGAAAGGAGGGGAAGAAAAAGTGGTGTCTTAATCACAGCCCTTACTAAAATAGTTTCTGTAGAACTGTATGTGAAGTTGCCTTTTAGTTAACACCTCTAGAAATGAAGGCAAGGACATGTATATCAAATTTCTTTAGTTATTAAAACTCAAGACAAGGATTCAAATTTAGCCCAAGTACCCCTTTGCCCAAAGAGCTGACAGGGAAAAAAACCAACATGGCACTTAATATGTCAGGGAAAGGAGGATCACCCAGGGAAAGCAGCTAGTACACATATGGCATTTGTCAGGAGTTTGATCTCTTTGACTATTACTCTCAGCCCATTAACAGAGGGACACAACACCTGTAATTGCAAAGGGGTTGCTACTACATTGGTTTAGCTTTTTTAGAAGCATTTGGGTGTTTTGTTCCTGCACACTTACACTGACATCGTACTGAACTGCTAATACTGCATCCGTACAGACGGACAAGACCTGTACAAGACAGGACCATGAGCTGGTAGAGCACAAAGGGAAAACAACGTGCCATTTGGGTACTGGTACTGCAGCACTGCTCTACACTTCTGTTCTTTTCAAAATTAGAGTAAATGCTATGCTACACAGGATTTCTTAGTGGATACATTACTGGCTACATTTCCCTTCAGTTTACAGGGGAAGAGCCTCTCTCTCTCCAAATTGCTTCTAGGTTTCCTTCATTATGAGTCACGATGATGAGGGACTTCAAGGTACAGGAGCAAGGAGCACTGCACCTTGAAAAACCAGGCTCCAAAAAAAAGAGAAGTGAAACAGCAAATACGAGGAACACTATCTACCATAACACCAATGAAAACCAACGACACAACCAAGATCACTTCTGCCATGTTAATTCATAGATTTAATCAAAAAAGAAAATAAATAAATAAATGCACACTTACATAGACATTTTAGTAAAATCCACAACCTTGAAGTTTAATCCATCTCCACACATCAAATTAAACTTCTGACAGTGAATTTCAGAAGCAAGCAATAAGCTAAGCTTTATGTGGTGCCTATTCTTTGCAGAAATGCAGAACTTCAATGAGTCTCTCATGGCTCAAACCCAGTATAACCAATTTCTATTCAATACACACTCCTATTTTTTACGGTCTATGCTGCATTTAACTAGACTTAGTCACTTTATACCTCAAGAGGAAATCCCAGATTGTGCTCACTGGAACGAGAGGTGTAAAACTAGTCTGATTCACAGAGGCAACCCAGAGGCATCCGCATAGTCACACTACTGTATTACTACTGCCTGGATGCCCCAGACAGAACTTGAGGCACTGCTGTGGTATGCACTGTCCAGCAGCAGTCATGAAATTTAATAATAATCTCCAACAGACAAGACAGGAAAAGGACAGTGGAGAAAGCAACACACACAAGCAGTGACTCACCCAGAGTCTTGCAGCACCTCAACAGTACAGAACTTCACTTCTCTGACTCCTAAAGCCCCAACCACTGACTCAAACTTTAAAAGGTGTTTTCCATACTAGAACATCTGGTCTTTTTTGGCTGTGCTTAAGACTTGGCCCCAATACCATCTGACAATGAATTTCATGAACTAGTCCTGCCTTGCACAAACAAGATTTTTTAACAGTTTCAAAATTTCTTATCTCCTGTCTGCTGACTGTTCTCTCATTTGTTGTCTTTATTATTAGGAACCGGTAACTATACTGATGCCACTTACACCTGCAATATCATTCACAGGATAGGAAGTGGGAGAGCAAAGAGAAATGGGCTTCTCTTGAGGTTTTTTTTCCACCTCCCCTCTCCTTCACAGAACTATTAGTAAATTGGTTCCATCGTGTATTTATATTTAAATTCCCAATGGAGTCCTGCAACCCGTATTTCTAATTTGCAACAGGATTAGCCTTTTTATGTAAGACTCAGTGACAAGTGCACACTGACCAGAGACCTGTGATGAGAAACACTGCCCCACAAGTTTTGCAGATTTACTAGCGAAGACTAGAAGCAACAAGACTGGTTATAGGAGGAAAGGTAGCCCCCAAAAAAATGATTTAAAAAAGCCATGGGAGCAGCTTCAAAGAAGCTGCCTGGACCTGCTTCGCAAGTATCCAGGCAGCCCAGAAGTCTCTGCAATCAACAGTTCTCCCAAAACCTTTAAAAAAAAAAAAAAAAAAAAAAATTTAAGTAATGCTCCGTTTACCTATACTGCCAGTAAGGCTGATACTGAAACATGCTTTCTGTCACTCCTCCACAGCCTGCATATTTTCCAGACACAATCATTTTTTGTATTAATCCAGAACCATAGATCCGCACCAAATCTGATTATAGAGCTGAAGAAAACATCACCCAGAAGGCAATCAAATCCAAAACCAGGCTAATTTTATTCATTTTTAACTGAAAGAATAACTCAAAATACTTTTCTACAAAAGTTTTCCCCTAATTTAAGAAAAAAGGGGCTGTGGTGGCACCATGATGTCCTGACTGCTATGGCTTCTGTTACCCGATGGGTTCGGCGGGGAAGGAGTTCCGATGGTGGAAGACACGCACCACCTCCCAAAATCCTCCAACCCCGAAACCTTGAAAGCTAAAGGTGACTTTTTGCACCCTCTTCACGGGCTCATCTGCAGCACTGAAAACGAAATACAAAAGCAGAACTTGTGCCGTTGGGGGGGACACACTTATTTTTTCAGCTAAACAGCAACCTTGCCTTTATACAGTAGGCCGTGGTCTGACGGAGCGAGAGGAAGAAGGGGATGGAAGCGGCGGGGAGGCCGCAGGATCCCGGCGGGGCAGGGGGCGCGGGGAGAAGCGGGTGTTCTGGGGAGATGAAGAGGGCATTTCAGGGAGAAGAGGGCGTTGGGAGGCACGGCAGGCAGAGGCAGCCCACATCCCCCGCCTGCCCGCCTGGAAAAACCCGCCCTGACGTCAGCTGGCGGCGGCGGCAGCATTCCTCAACAGTTCAGACAAACCCACTGGTGGGAAGCTTAGAAAGCCCTCAGCTGTAGTGAAGAAAGCAAAGGCTTGGCCGGGAGCCAGACTACTGAGCTCAGCATTTTGTAATGCACTTCCTTTTTACTTAACAGCTTGCATAATGCCTCGGCCCCTTCCACCTTTAACCCCTTATTCACCCGCACCCCGAAATCAGGTTTACGGCTGTGGCGCTTCTCGACAGCCGGCAGCTCCCCGTCAGAAACACTCGAAAACAAGCGGAGAAGCTGCAGCGACAAGGGAGTTAGTCACGTTTATTCCTCAAAACTGCGTGTCGGAAAAAGAGGAACTCGCCCCAAGTATCGCAAAGCAGATGCAAGCCGGGCAGTAACATTCACAGCTAGAAGATCACCTTCATTTCCCTCTGGTTCTACCCAAGCCCGTGTGTGGACAGTCAGACACGGAGACCATCTTTACAGCAGCTCCGATTTCAAATAGATTTTTACATCTGATACTTATACGCGAATCCTGGAAGTGCCACTGGTCACACAGATTGATCCATACAAGCAGAGTAACAGACTGGACATTGGTACCGCACCGGGGCTGGGTTCAGGGCCCAGGGTGAACACTGGAAGATGTGGCCCTTGTCACACTGAGCTGGCTGTCCGAGTAAAGAAAGGACTCCAAACAAGCAGATCTAAAACCAGAGGTGCGGAGGAGGCTAAGAATAGCTGTGGTAACGGCCTGCTGCATCTGCTATGCAAATGATTTTCAGTAATCTCTACAAGTCTGAAGAAAATTAAGGAAGCTTTCTGAAGGTCACGTAACCTTGGTGTCCCCATTTCATTCACATAGCTCTGCTACTTTTGAGACCGCACGGTTCCTATTCTAAAGCTGTGAAGACAGCACAGTGTAGTAAATTCCCTCCCACCACCCCACCTGTACTGTTTTGTGACTCTCCAAAGAAGACGACCATTTTTAGACTCCTGCACCCAGACTGCAGCTCTGTTACAGCCATGGAACTGTTGCTGCTCAAACTCTCCTCCTCCAAACACACACCAGTTGTTTTGCAACCAATACCAAGAATAACAACAAGCAAAGAAAGCTTCGCTATCCCTGAACCTCTTTTTCAAAACACATTTTTTAAAGTGAAGTTAAACACAAGAGCTCAGACTAATTTAACACTGTCAAGTGCAATTGTCACCAACAGCATACAACAAATTCCCAGACTCACAGTCTGCCATTTTGTAACGCTCTCTCATCACAGATCCCTATTCTACACCATAAAGTTTAGTTCTGGTTTTCTGAGCACATAGCACATGCAATACAAAAATACTTTCCTAGAACATAGAGAGTTTTTGCCCTTTTAGGTGAACATCTACCCAGTACACACTGCCTCACCCAGCAAGGGGCACTCATTTTAAAATAGTTATCACCCTAAGAAATATTTGTACAAAATTCTTTGATTTTGACTGTTACCTCAGTACCACAGCATTATTTGACTTAGGTTTGCAGTATCTGTAATCTGTCATAGTAAAATTAGAGATAATTTTTAATTCAGCTAGCAAGTAGATTGCTGGCAATGCGTAACTCTGTCACAGAAAATTCTTTACAAAAAGCAGGAAAGCATTTTACAGACGTTTAATTTTGATCAGCTGTTTCCAGATCCCCACTATCACTTACAACACAAATAATCATATTCCTGTAACGATGTCAGATGACCCAAATCTGAAGAAAAAAACCCCAAACATCTATGTACTTCCTGAAGAGGGGCAAGTACAGTGTTGGCAAGGACTCACAAGTTTAGCATTACCTTTTTTTTTAAATGACAAATTAGATTTCTTAAAATGGATGTTCATGTTTTTAATCATAAAAACAAGTTCTGATTTTTAAAGTTCCCCACTTAAAAAAGAAAACAGAACAGGAAGATAGCCATCTCATCTAGCATTCCTTAAAACAGGACATTGCTCAGGGACAGTTAAAGCAAAACAAAAGCTTTGACTTCTGAACCATAATTTTGTCATACTATATTTTAATTTGAAAGAGAGATCATAGTATTAACCTGTGCTCCTAAATTGAATGAACAGGTAGGGTGGGAGAAGAGAAAGGATGTCTCTTCCCTCACACTCCCTCCATGCCACCTATGCAGTCTAAAGCATGGTTTCAGGAAAATCCCTTTTCCAGTCTTCTGTAACCACCGCCGTTAGGAAGTGTAGAAGCTCCAGTTGTCAAGACTCTCCAGAGCTGAAGCTTTACAGTGTTACAACACTGCAACACACATGGCACATAAAATTTTAACTGCATAGCATGAAGGATTTCAAATAACAAATACCTAACATTTCTACAACTCCTTATACATTAAGTTTTATAAATCTTGCACAGATTGCATTATGGTGGCAAGCTGGACAAATTGAAGAGCTAACTACAACAAGTAAAAGCATTTTATCTGAATGCGTAACAGACACCAGTATCTAAATGCATGGAATGAATCAGTTCAATGCCTTCAAAGCACCAGGGCGCTTATTTGAATAAAAGTTCCCCATAGCTACTATAAGCAGCACAACACACGTATTTTAAGGCAAAGATGTTATCAGCATATACAGCAATACAAAAAACTCAAGGGGTGACTTAATACTTGCTGTGGGGGCCATAACTTTTAGTTTTCTTGATGTTTACAAATTTGGTCTCTGCTTTAAACATGTGAGCTCTGTATTTCTTTTACATTTAATAGACAATTGAGTTGGAAAGGATCTGTTGCTTTATCTGATCTATTCTATGATTGCAGTGTACGATTCACAGATTCATAAAGACATTAATCTTCCTGAAATACTCCTAACAATGCCAACTCCACAAACTGACTAAAATGTTCCACTGGGTAACTGACAGCAGCGTTAAAGGGATTTCAGTTACTGAGTTTCCACCTCCCTAGTTTTAGGTTTTCATTTGTAGTACTTCTGTGAACTATTAAAAATAGTTCCCCATGAGCCTACCCTGTTTCTTCTGTTCCAGTAATGCCCTTAAATCACCTTTGCTGATAGAACACAAGTTGAGAAACATTTAGTATATCTCCTTTTTAGACACTACAAAGTTATCTCCTAGGGTTTTTTATTACTATTTTTAAGCCTTTTGATTTCAGAAGAAGTTAATCATGATTTTTGAACACTTCAGTTGACAATTATGCAACACTCTGTAATTATGTACCTATTTAGCCTGCGAAACCACACGTTCACATCTTTGTTCTCATTCACTCTTCCCCTTCCTATTTTTTTTGCTACTCCCTTTTGCATCATAATTTAAGAATAAACTTTTCAGAGCTAGGACTGGCTGGCAACATGAGTTAACACAGGATCTAGCACAAACAGGACAAAATAATAAACACCATGCAGGAGAGTACAGATGGGTAAGGCAGAGGTGACAGGGAACTGCTGGAGTGGCAGTCTACACAAGCTCTGAAGAAATCCTTCAGTCATCTACGGACATCTCCTCTACCAAATCAACCAAAGATGATGACTTTATAAACTCTAAACAAACCATTCATTCTTTGTGAAGTGGATAAGTATGATTATAAAAAGCTCCTGAACATTAACAATACGAAAGAGAAAATCCAGAGAGGAAAAACTTCGCTAACACATGAACAAGGAAGTGAAGGGAAGCAAAGAGGCCGATTCAGCATAAAGATCATACAGTTAAAATTTCCATTTCAAGGAAAAAAGCTCAGGCTGCTCTTAAAACCAATAAGCATCTTTTTTTTATTACAGTTAAATACAAATTACTAGCCTTGCAACTATTTTTAAAGACAAACTCCAGTGCTAAACTGCACCCTCTTCAAAGGTGGCAACTCTTCACAAGTTCTATTTAAGAACAAACTGAACTTACATTTCATTTATGCAGACTAAGACATGGTTTTCTCCTGTAAGCTCTGCACTTTCAGAAGACCTCATTCTTGGTCATCTCTACAAACCTAAACTTCATTCATAAAAGGCCTTAAAAAAGGAAGATTCAAATGACCTTAACTTGTGCCTTACCTACCTTTACCGTTTGTACTGCAATGGATAGTTAAGTGCACAAATACCAAGCGATTTCAAGCAGCTCTTACTACCTTGCATTGTGGTGTATCAATGAAGCTTTGAGCAGGCTATTTCATGACCTCTACAGCAAAGACCTAAGGGATGACAGATGCTGCAGAGGGAACAACTCTCCTTCTGTTTTCTCGACCAACCTGGATATATTTCAGGTAGCAAGGCAGCATAAATTCCTTTTTTCAAACAGCAAAGACAGAAGTAGGAAGAAGCTTGCCCACTGAGGCTGTTACATGGTCTTTTTTACATACAGAACTACATCAGATAAACCAAATCCTTGAAAGAGCCACCTGGGCAAAGGGACACTTTGCTGTCAGGTATTTTTCTTCCCCCTCTTAACTTTCGGTGGCAGGGGATGGTTATTGTTTCCTCCTTCCATCTTGTTTTTTGGAAAAACTTCTTCAGCAGCTAGGCCTAAAGTGATTTAAGAGCTGTCTAGAGAAACTAGATAAACCACATACAAAGGGGACTCCCGTTCCTCCTTGGACAAAGATTTGCTGCCTTAGCATAAGCACAGATAGAAGAAAGAAGGTAATAAAGTATTCCGTAATGGCTTATGATGAGAATTGGGAAATCCATAGCACCTCAGGCTAACATACCTACAGGCATGACCTCATCTGTTTTACTTTCAGCATCAGGGAAGCAGCAGAAGCTGCAGAAGACTGCACCAGCCACTGACACTCATTTTTGCCCCCTACTCTGTCCTCTCAAATTTCACAACTCCTCTCTGTGGTCTTACATCCTGAACTGAATCAAGGAATGGACCCAGCTAGGAGGAAAAAAAAAACCACCAGAAAAACAACCATCTTTCACTGGGTAAGTTCCCTGACCCACATCACCACACCAGGCCACACACAAAAGAAAAATCCCCCTTCTGCTGGCACAAGTAAAGAAGTAGGGCAAAGACAGAAAGACACAGCTGAGAGCTCATACTGACACTGCAAGAAATGTATGTGAAACCACAGCCTAAATCATACTTAAGTATGCATTGAGTTCCCCCACTGGCCACAGCACATGGTAAAGCGTACTTGCAAATATTTAACCCATCTTAGGAATTATTTTAATAGGTTTTTACTAGTTTAAAATGTAAATTTCAAAGTAAAACTGGCTAAACCAAAAATGCATCAGCTTCTACACAAAGACAGTAGGTAAAAACACACACCAGTAACATTTGTTCTTTCCCCATTGCACTTTCAAATTGTAAAAACCCAGAACCTACATGTCAGTTAAGTTGCTGACCTGACACGAAAACATCAGTCCCTGAATTTTTTTATTCTCACTACTACTTTAGCTAACAAGCCACCACAGCATAAACACTCATGAAGCAGTTTGAAACTTTCACAAGCACCCTGAATACACAAAACTGTACCCCATGCAATTCCATGACACTAAGTTCCAACCTCTGTGTTTCATTATGACATGGTTCAGAGTAGATATTGCTAGTTACTCTCTTTCAGAACAGCAAGGGTTAAACCTGTTTTCTTGAAATGTCAAGCCCCTAAAAGAAGAGGCACAAACCCTGCTTATACAACATGCTGGAGTTTACTGTGGTATCTTCCAGCTCCTAGAGAGCTGTTCTAGTTCAAACTACAAACTTTATTTTCTGCCTACAATATAGCATTCATAATAAAATGCAACAATCTGCAAGGAAGTGTCATCAGCTAATTAGAACTGCAACTCTAGCAACTGAAGGAGTGTCATCACAGGGTTCAAACAAAATGTAAAAATACAATGGCAGTATATTAGGATGCTCCAGCAGTCCTTAAAATTGTGTATCAGACAACAGAAATCATCATACAAAGAAAGAACTTCAGATACTTAAAATAAACACAGCTTATAAGCTGCTAGCCAATTATCTGTTCAAAACAGACTTCTAAGGAATCACCTCTTCTTACTGATATTTTAATGGACCAGAAAAAAATGGCAACATTCCTGCCTTGCACCAACACAGAAAAGCCAGTTGTTAAAACTGTGGTATTGCTGAGACAAAACATAAAATAAAATGAACAAACAGGATTGCCAAGTGCATTGAAATACTGCAGTGTAACTGCTATAGGGCAAAATTAAGAGGTATTAGTGACTCAAAGCTACCCTAACAAATGCCAAAAAAGTGGGTAATATCATATTTATTATCCAAGAAAAGCTACTATTACAGAAAAAAAAAATTGGGACACTAGTAAAATGCCAAACTTTCAGGATGTTTAAACAACATAGCAACAACACCGCCTACAGCAATAATGTTCACAGTTAGTAACAAAGCCTCCAGGCTCTAATTCTATTTACAGAATGCTGGGGGGGGTGGGGTGGGGGTGGGGTGGGCGCAGAGTTCATTTGTAGCCTGATGCATTAAAACATTTTTTTGTCCCCAAGTTAAGGATAGGATGTAAAAACCAGGAAGGTCTGTCAGCTAACAACAACAGCACTGAGGTCCCAAGGAGTTTGATCCAGACTGCCTTTGTAAAGAAGCAGTCTCTCTGAGAAGATGAGGATGAAGGTCAAAGCAGATTAGCTACCACCTAACCTCTTAGTAGCCTCCTGAAAACTTCCCAATAGACAAAATGACAGAAACTGGCTTTGCAAAATTACTATGTAGAAACGAACCCAACCCTGCATAAGTCACCTTCTCCAAAGGGAAGAAAATGGTCCCCAGGGAGTACCTGCTTCCTCAGAATGGGCAACTTTGCTGGAGAAAAGTCTCCTAAGTTTTAATATAAAGAACTTAGCAACAATGAAATACAAACAACATGTACACAGAATTTCCTTCTCATTGCTCCTAAACTACCATATTTCTCAAGGACTAAGTCATAATCAAAATTCTCTACTTCAATCCCTTTTGCTGTTACTTCAGGGAATGTAACTTTTAAAAATTATCTTTACAAAGAGCAGCCTTTCAAGTCTTTTAATCAGGTGGTGGTGCTTACCTCAGATTTTATCTGAAAACCTGATACCATACTTAGTCACCATGCAAGGGCAGAAATTACAATATGTAAGCCAAAGTTATGCCAAAACTCCTACTGAGAATTCACTCCATGTCTCATGTTCCAAGGAAGCTGGCTTTTGATGGAAGGGACAACCTTAGTAATTACTGTAGAGGTGAAGACATGAATGGTTTACAGGTGAAACCAAAGTATATAACTAACTGCTGTCACAGATTCGGTTGCAGCAACATCTACTTCTGAGCTAGAAAATACTTCTCTAAGTTACATTATTTTCTCCCTCCAGGATGGTGCAGGCCAGAACAAGGGTGTCACTTCCCTTTCTGTCAAATGAAATGGCCTAGGTAGAATCTACTAATGTACTTGCAAGCCAGTTTCTCCTGTTGCTGCCCAGCACAGAATGAGAGAACTGGGAAGGAAATATGGCTTCATCCTAGTTGCCTCATGAGACATGGTCTAATCTCTGGACAAAATAACTTCGTAACCCGAAGACACTGAAGGAAAGACAGGGTTTCTGCTCCAGCAAAACAGAAGCACATCTGCTCACCAAAGCCTGAACTTCACAGAGCTCTATTTTGCATTCCAAAAATTTTAGGAAAGACAAGAGGTTAGCCCAACCTGCCACTCTTAATTACCAAGAAAAGGATCTGAAGCACAAACAGCCAGAGCCAGCAGACTGTGGTTTGCCTGCTTACATCTTCTGCTGATGAGAATTCTTCCGTCACTGTCGTCATGACAAAACAGATCAGAACACTGAATAAAGGGTGCAGGACTTCTAAAGAAGACCCCAAACACACCAATGTCTCAGTCCTACTGTTCTCCAGTGACAGTGGTAGTGAACTGTAAAGGCAGAAGACCCAAACAGAAGGAGCCAAGATGAGTTTTATTAGTTGGCAATTTCCCTGTCAGGAAAAAACAACAAAACCCAAAACAAAACAAAAATCCTACCCACATATTTGCACCAACAGCCCTGCCAAACCTGCTTAGACCCAAATAACTTTGCCTTTTGGACTGAAATCATCCATCTGCCTCATTTGGTTAGGTATTTAAATTCAAACCCATTAACATGCTCTTCAGTCCCTAAATTCCCTTACTATGTCACTTTACTGTGGACTTATAAAACTCTGAATTCTCCTTAATTAAGTCTTACTTGGACGAATCTAATTTACTCTAGCTCCCTTGTACTCAGACAGACATTTTCTTACCTATTTCAATAACTGGATTAAAATAATTTTAAACAAGACAGAAGGCAAAATTTTAGTGGGGATGGGATTGATGAAATGAATACTTTGCTAAACATGTTCATGGCATGGAGGGAACACGAATGAGCAAAGCTCACCTGTCACTAATGTAATAATTATGAGTTCTCTGGCTGTACTTGAGATACTTTCCTGTGTCTGGCATGATCCTACACATTTTAAATTTTTACCTAGTCACACATCTTCAGCAATCCATTACACAATATATGAACTTATCTTTAATTACCATGAAATCTTCTGAATTACATTCAAGGTCAACTCCATGTCTTTTTCTGTAACTTAAAAAATGTTTAACATGCTCTTAAAAGCCACAGCAGTATTTCTGCAATGTATTCTAAACAAAACACTTTTGAGTCAGCCATATAATCTCTACCATAACCTTTTTCTTCATGTTTATCTCCACCTGCTGCAAGATGTCCTCAAGAATATATAGGAAGGCTACAACCTTACAGATTCCAAGTCAGCTTAGGTCCACCTAAATGAATACACCCAACAAGAAGTGAGTATTTGACAATTAGGTTGTGGCTATGACTTCATCCTTACACATCCAGAGGTAATGGCTGAAAATGCTTGAGGTTTTCCACCAAGTGTTCAAAGACATAAGCAGATCTGCACTGTTGGCAGGGAAAAAAAAAAGGAAAGGAGTAGGAAATATTGCTTAAATTCCCCCAAAGGAAGACCATTTTAGAACATGAGAATTTGCAAAGGAAACAATATATTAGAATTCTACTGAGACAGGGTCAAGCACATAAACTGGAGTTAAAAGTCAAAGACGCATTGCTTACTTGTTTCCAGAACATTTTCTTGCTTCCTTCTTTTTGTTTTATTTGGGAGGAATTATCTGCAAACACCTATAAAGCTGTATCATTACTGCACTTCAAATTTTCCTCTGAGAGTGAGGGCTAAAACTTTGACTGCAAGGTGGTATCTGTAACTACATCTATTTTATTACCTACTTTCCAGTCTTCCATCCATACACCAGCCTTCTATCTAAAGCACAGCCTACCTGTGTTTCTCAACTGCAATCAAAAAACAAAAAGAACTAAGTTGTTTATTATAATGACAACAAAAACAATAGCAGACCCTATTATGTAAGCTTTAAGAAATAAACCTGTTTAAAAATGTGGTAATTTTTTTTTTAATCCTTCCTGCACTAGTTATCTTCTGCAAATACAAGTAACTTCTCAAATAGCATGGAAGGGAAAGCAGAGTGGAGCATGGATCAGTTGTCTACCACTCCATTTGAAAGCTAGCTTCTGAGTTGAACTGCAAACCAAAACCCCAACTTTTCTTTAGGGAAGGGAAAAAAAGTCATCAGTACACACGTGCTATTTAGTTACCCCTTCATCTGCATGAAAATGTTTATTTTGTAAGTCTTACTGTACATGGAAAAGTCACAGACTGTAGAAACTGAAAGCCTCTTAGACCACTTTGGGAAAAGATTTGCTGTTAAAAGAACAGCATTAAATAATTTCACTTCTCAAATGTAATTTTGCAGCTGTTTTTCTTACCTGTCACTTTCTCTAACTGTGATAAACTGAACCTATAAAAATATGATGGTTATGACGGACAAATAACCATTGTCCTGAAAACTGCTTTGCTTTCACAGCATTCTCTGCTTTACATTAAAACATTCTTTGCCATTTGACCAGAAAGTAACCAGATGTATTTTGCAACTATAGTTTTTGTTTTGAAGTATCATCTAGTTGTAGGAGATTCATCATAAGTTTTATTTACATTCTGGAAGGGTCAGAAAGAGCTATCTTGACATTTGTTGGCGGAAAGGAGACCAGGAGAGAAAAGAAAGGGCAAGGAACAGATCCTGACAGATAACCTTCTCCACCTACCCCGTTTCCATTTCAGCTGAGGACAGTAATAAAGCCAGAAGGTTAAACTACTGTAGAGCTCTCTGATGACCTCCTATTAAAAGCACTTATCAAAAATTGCAGCAGTTTTCTATTGCACGCAGAACAGAAGATACAATAATCAAAATTTCTTCAAGAGATATCCTCAATTGCTCTCTACCCATGCTTTGCTCTATTCAAGATAGTCTCGTGGAATTGGAAAGGGGGGGAAGAGGGGCAATCCAGGTAAACCTTACATTAGTACCCTCATGCCCCAAGAGACCTGTCTGTGAGAACCAAAGCAGCAGCTGGTCACCTGCAACCAAGTTCTATTAAGCAGAAATCCAAGCAAATAACAGAAACGACTATAACAAACTAACACTGGTTAGCAAACAATATGCTAACAGATAAGAAAATACACAATTCATGAAGTAATTCTGTAGCTCCTCGCAAATAAAAGCAGCAGCAATTCCAGTCCCCATCCACTTACAGATTGGTATTAATGCTGCTGTTACAAATTCAAGCTTGAAAACTATTCCCTCTTAGAGTTAAGAATGAGATTGTTCCAATTACACAGGCAGGGCAAATGAGGAGCTGTGACTGCTTTTTAAGCAAGTGTTTGTATTTCACTGCTATTTGGGATTAAGGGTACTCTGAAACTCTGAAACCAGAAAAAGTTAAATTGCTCTCTTTTGACTGTTAGTTGAAAAATAATTAGAAGCTTCAAAATGCTTAAACTCTTCACTTACATTAGGAAAAAAAAATCAATACAACAACAACAAAGAAAACCCCAACCTCACAAACAAGTGCAAGCCCTCATTCATTAACAGGCTTGGAAGGATACTCATAAGCAAGTAATTTGTATTCCACTTTCAGCCAGAATCACCATTAACTGCTCTGAACTTCCAGACTGAAAAAGGCAACTTATTTCCACCGAGTCCTACTCCACCAAGAACTAGTTTGAAGAAAGTGAGTGGGACCTGCACTTATAAGTAGAACAGCAATTTCTTTAAACCTTCAACACACAACCACTGTTTACAGCTATCACCATGGTATCTGCACCCTGGATTAGGAACTTGGCTAGCCATTTTACATAGTTTTTCTTCCTGCTCCAACAGTTATCCCCCTTGCAAGCAAAAGTTGAGTAAATTTGAGGAGTAAAGGGATTGAAGACGCTTCCCCCCCTGCCACTAACCAGAGTGATGCATACTGTGCTTGAAATAAAGATCCAAAATGTTTCTTAAAGGTACGTTGCGACTAAGCGCAAGATTTCTCAGCCCCAGCAGTCATTTGCTAGAAGCTAAACTGCACCTGCACAGTATCACTGAGTTTACTGAACGAGACCCAAACCCTAATGTTCCAGTGTGTCCCATGGACAGCAGAGAGGCAGCTACCACAGGCTCAGATCCACAATCCACTGTCTTGGTCAAAACTTTTGTGTGAAGGCTCTCATGCCCAAGAATAAAGCAAGTTCTGATGCATTACCTGCTATGCAAGCCTCTGGTCACCAACATTCAACTCCGCAGTAATGCAAGCTGTGCCTGTACTGCTGCACAGAAAACGTAACATTCTCTTCCATCAACAGCCTATAAAAGAAATTTTATGTGGCCAGGTATTTGTATCGTGCTATGTATTGCGCTGTGGGCCAACCAACTGGAAAACAGCTTTGCAGAAAAGAACCTGGGGGTTTTTGTGGACAGCAAGTGCAGCAAAGGCAGCTAGTGGCATCCTGGGCTGCAAGAGGAGGAGTGTTGCCAGCAGGTCAAGGGAGGTGATCCTCCCCGTCTGCTCAGCACTGGTGAGGCCACACTTGGAGTCCTGTGTACTGGGGAGCCCAGCACTGCACAAGACAGACATGGACATACTGGGGAGAGAGTCCAGCAAAGGGACACAAAGGTGATGCAGGGACTGGAGCGCCTCACGTAGGAGAAAAGGCTGACAGAGCTGGGACTGTTCAGCCTGGAGAAGAGAAGACTCAGGGGGATCTCATCAATTTGTACAAATATCTGAAGGAAGACTGTGAAGAAGATTGAGCCAGGCTCTTGCCAGTAGTGCCCTGTGACAGGACAAAGTAAAACACGGGAGGTTCCTCCGGAACATAAGGAAACACTTTTTTACTGCGAGAGTGACTCCTGGAGACCAGTCTTCCAGGCCACAGCTTTAAACTAGACAAAAATCTTGGGAAGGAGTCAGATAAAATAGTTGATTGCTAAAGAGTTTGCATGTACTGCCCTATCAGTTTGATAAGCACGCCCATCAATATTCTTCCGTCTTGACTGAGGTCAAAATCCCAGAAACAGAACTAGTTTTCTTCTGCCAAAAATCCAGACTAAAGAGTTTCAATTCTCAGCTAGTCACTTAAAAAAACAAACAAATAAAACCCCACAACACCACAACCCAAGGAGACAATAAGCCTAAGCTATATGGATAACTGTCCAAAAATTCTAAAGCTTAAATTCAGCTGCCAGCAAACGCACAATCAAAAGTGGTTAACGCCTGCCGAAAGATTTGAAAAGCTAGAAGAAAAGCAGCAGTGTTGTTTTTGTTTAAGAATCTCTTTTTAAAGCTCATTCTTCATGGAGCGGTTATTTCTTGAAAGAAACCAGTGAGGACCTGCTTTGGGGTTGGTTGGTTTTTTTTAAAGACGTTTTAGTGCCAACAAATACAAACATGCACCAAGTCATTAGCTGCATAACTACTATTGAGCTATACACTTGTCCGCAGACTTGGGTATAAAGTACTCTACAAATTTGACTCCAGCCATTTCTGTTCTCAGTGAAAATTAGGTTTAAATTCTACAGTCACTTAATCAGCTTTCAGTAGGTTCCACATTAGCAGTATATGCCTCACAGCATATGTAATTCACGTGAACGCAATTTAAGGCCCATCAGCACTGCAAGAGTGCATGTTCTTCAACTGCAGATGTAGCCAAAGCTATGTTAGCACCAGGAATGTCCAATGACATACTGTGCAGACACGTGTCATAGTATAACCCAGCCCCATCTTTCTACAGATGCCATCAAGTTCTAAAGCAGCAAAGGAAAAGTAAACTCTAACTTTTAATTAGCCTTACTGCATACAGCTCTCTACGGGATGAACCATGTTTCAAGAACTGCAGATGCCCCTTGAAAAAGGTTTAAGACTTTTTATACAAAGTTTCAAAAACACAACGCATAATAAATACAGTAAGAAAAAGAACTGATCTAAATATCAAACTACAAAATAACACAACCAAGCTTTCAAATGACATCAGATAAGAAAAAAACTATAGCAATGAGGGTCATAGACAAGAGATTCATCCCACTATTCTTTTGCAATGGATGAAGAACACAGTACAAAACAAAAATTTGGAGAGGGGATCAGAAGAGCAGGAAAGAGAACATGTTGATACCAGTATCTAGCCAAAGGGAACCCAAAATGACTTCTTGAGCTCCAGTAACGCTGCTCTCCATAATCCAAAAGGTGCCTTCAATAGCTGTCAAAGAGCCTGCCACAAGCGAGATTAAAAAAAAGAAAAGAAGTGTCAAGTCTACCACAGAGATAGGTCATTTTGGCTTGGTGGGGCAAACAGAGTGATCGCCATCCATGATCTTTCTATGTTGGAGTCAGCTCAGCTTTCTCTCTAATACAGAAGACCATTTTGGATAGTATAATTCACTGTATTGTTCAGTGTTGAGCACGCTTGTCCTGGTTCCGGCTGGGACAGAGTTAACTTTCTTCCCAGTAGCTTGGGGGGTGTGCTGTGTTTTGGGTTTGGTATGAAAGGAGCGTTGATGCCCCATTGATGCTTTGGCTGTTGCTGGGTGGTGCTTGCACTGGGGGGGGCGGGGAAGGGAGGTGGGGGAGAGCACAGCCGGGGTGGTGGACCCAGCTGGCCAATGGGGTATTCTATACCATGTGACATCATTCTACGTATACAAAACGGACGGGGAGGGGTGGGGGGGGGCTCGCCCCCTGTTCGTGACACACGGTCGGTGGTCGGTGAGCAGTTGCATTGTGCATCACCTGCTTTGTATAGTCTGTTATTGTTGTTGTTCTCACTGTTACTATTACTGTTCTATTTTGTTTTATTTCAATTATTAAACTGTTTTTATCTCAGCCTGGGGGTTTTACCGCTTGTGCCCTCCCGATTCTCTCCCCCATCCCACCGGCGCGGGGGGTGAGCGAGCGGCTGCGTGGGGTTAAACCACGACAACGCTGTGTTTTGATAACCCAATATGTAAGTCAGTGAACTGTTCTAACTCAACAGTTTTCAAATATGCATTATGCCCTTTAAGAACCCTAAAATCCGACAATCTCTGGCTCTTTACAAATAATATAGTTGAATACTTGCAAATCAGAGTGATTTAAAAACAGTGTAAAGAACTTACAAAAAAGGTGGCTGTAACCAACTTTAAATTGTTTTCTATTGTTCAATGAACTCCTTGCAGCTCATCCTCTGTAAAAGTAGCCTAAGCACTCAAGTCTGCTATAACTAAGCTCAATGCCTTCTACATGCAAGACATGGAACTTAGAACCACCATAATTTTAAAATTTTGTGACTGGCACAGAACTGAACAAGATAAAAAAAAGTACTTCAACTAATATACTATAATAGCTTAATCTAATTGGTGAATTTAAATATTTTCATTTTCAATATTCAGTATCAGTTAAAGCTCCCAACAAAATGTTAAACACAAATGTTACTTGTTTGAGATCACGTAACTCAGCTAAGTTTAAAGCTCTTTTCTCTTTCTTTTAGGAAGCCTCCTAAAGTGTTCAATAGTGCACATTTTAAAAGAGGAGGTAGCATGTCGTATTAGAAATGTTCTTCAAATTAAAGAAGAAAGTTGTTGATTTTAGACTGGTATATTCATAACAATTTATAAACCAAAGTACGAAACATCTGTTTGCCAATTATGAAAGTTGTAATAAAATCTTTTTTTGTTTTGCTCTGCTCTTCAAGGCAAAGCAATTTACTCTCTGCAAATGAACACGCTGAACTGTGCAACACTGCCTTGCTCCATTTGTGCAAGAGCTTACTTTCTATACGTCATTTAGCCTGTACAGTCCAATTGGGCTGCTTTCTTGTTATCATGCTGTTGCACTCAAGTTCCTCTTCGTTGTGCCTGGAGAACTTGATTTGACTTCTGCCAGCACAGCCCTCCCCCAACCCAGGCACACATGTTAGCAGCAGCTACCCTTCAAAGCGGAACATGCATTTCTCCTTAAGAAAGTTCTCTCCAAACATTGCTGCCGAGTTACAGGGTTAAACGGCAGAATAAACAAACAACTCAAGAGTTAAAGCAGTCACAGAGCTACATCAAGGATTGGTGGTAATGGTTTAAATACAAAGAAAAAATAAGGAGGTGAGTAGCATTCCTTTAAGGTTATCTAAGTAATAACACATATGCAAAATAAGAGGTACTATGGCTGTGGAAGGAGCATTACAAAAGCAAGCACATCAAGATACTAGTTTACAAACATCAGGGGTTGCTTATTTTGAATGAGTATTTTCATAACACTCCCACATAATGCTGAATTCAGGAAAACTCAAGAGCTCCAAGACCTACAGGGTTTATTTATTTAATCGAGTTTAACCCCAGCGACCCCCCCATTCCTCACCACAAGACAAGTCACACCACTTGTGCAAGCACTTCCTTCCCTCTATTTTAACAGAATTATTCTCTATGCATTACAGCATTTTTACAATCTAAAAAGCAGCACACAAAAGCATACAGTTTTATTTGCTAAGTATTAATATCCTTAAGACAATAAGATAAAAATAAGTCCTTGCGCTTCAGTAACACCACAATTGGGGGAATTAAGTTTCCAGATATGTTTCCGATTTGCACTCATGCTGCCAGCTGCCTTTACACTTGTGCTTCTGGAGAAAAAAGCCTTCCCCCCCCTACTGAGGGTCTTTGTTCTACCCAGAGGCCAGCTCACCTTACCCCTGAAAGCCTGAGCTTTTGTCAGCTGTTCACACAATAAACAGCTGTGGATGTACGGAAAACCTATTACCACTGGCATAAACTGAAAGCTGGAAAGTAGTTTCTATGTTTACAGTGGAAGAAAGATTTTTTCTTTAATAAGCTTATTTCTTTAAAAAGCACTTCAATATATTCCGAGACATTTTTTTTTTCCCCTCCCTCTCACACCTATTTGGTATGAGCCTTCAAAATCAGCCTGTGTAAACAGCATGATAAACGTAATTAACCTCAGAGTGCCAAAAACAGGCTATCCCCCTGCTAAGTGCTAACGTGAAATGCGAGAGCATTAGCAAGAGGAGCAGCAGAGTCATCATCGGCACATAGGGTTAATGAAGATTTTCCTACAGGTCCTGTTCCTCCTTTAAGTGAAACGCTAGGTGGGCCAACACAGATCTAACAGGGTAGACATATATCAATTCTGAATAATATCAACAGAAGAAAAAAAATTACTCTACCTTTCCAGGCACGCTCAAGAATTTCGCAGCTTTCAGTGGACTGGTTAAAAGCATTCCCTTCACCTGCTATGTTTTTCTCTCTAAAATAACCTCCCAGTTATGCTACAGTTCCCAATTTGGTATTTTATTTCAGGTATAAACTTCAATTGATGACCAAGACACAGCACACACATACTTTATCTCTTCTTCTGAGGAAATACATTTTTTCCTAAGTGACCAGTTTGAGTAAAGCTATTCCAACTTTCAGCTGAGGTTTCTCCCATGTGTTCTGTTCACTCTCTCCATATGCATCAAATTAAAGCAGGCTTAATCAAGATGTGCCAAATTGTATCCCAATTAACCAGAATGCAAAAAGATACTAAAAAGTTTGCAATCATCAGGAAGGTACTTCAAGTTTTTAGCAATTCAGAGTTGAAGGATTTCGAAAGGTTCACAACCATTGCATCCAATGAGGTCAGTGTCACATTCTGCGTAAAAATAGGTGGTCTTTATCTCAACTGTCTCTTCGTAATGAACAGCGTGGGGTTCAGGTTTGCCTTTGTCTTTTCTTCTCGTCACTACTACATGGGGGGGGAAGGAAGATAAGGAAATGAACTGAAACCATCATGAAGCTCAATGAGAAGCACACTGTGGACCTGTATATTCACCATAATTCATCATTCAGTATAGATCTTTCCTCCTTTTAAGCTTGCCAGTGTTTCCAAAACTGACACATTGCTTTTAATTTCTCGATTTACTAACCACTCACAACGGTTTAAGTCAAGAATAGTAACTCCTGTCTAAAAGCAAGTTTCATACACATGATTCGAGTGAACAATGTTCTGAGGCCTCCCAGTAGCTAAGGTTTCAATCATTATGCACAAAACATCTTTTGTTTGCTTTGTTACCTGGTGCAGTGCTATTCTTGGGAAGATACTACTAAAGGGCACCTCTTAAAGACTCAAGCTAGTCAATTTTGTGCCTGTTGTTTCTGCCCAAGCATTCTGAGCTAAAACAGATCCAGCACTTGCATCCTGAATCTGTAATAGATTTAACATGATGAACCTGATCAAATCACTGTACACACTCTAAGTTCTTCTGGGATGTGTTTAGCAGAAATTGTGTGGTAAAAGTAATTTCATGAGTCCCAGCTCCTAGTTTGCATACAATTTTATCTTTAAAAATGGATACATTTAAAGAGACCACTAGATGAACTAAACATGCCATCTGCACAGCATAACTGACAGGAACTCTGGCCTGAACTCAAGTAGCACCAAAGTGGATAAAGCTACATGAACAATTTTAGTAGTAGTAGTAGTTATCTGAACCCAGTATGACCTCTTCCTCATACCTTCAAAATTTAAAATCCAAGAGTTGCCTTAGACTTCTTTACTAGGTCAAACAACCTTGTATAACTTCACACCTATTGCAGCAACAAAAACTATGCAAAGGCACAGCTGGTGGCACATTCATTGCTCCATGGAAATTGCCCTGTAAAGAGTCTCCCAACAGTGACTGGAAAGTAATCTATAGGACTTTACCCCTCAGTGGAAAGCGGCCAGCTGTCTTTCAGGAAGATGCAAGATAAAGGTCTGAAGAAAGGAAATTACAGCGAGCAGCTGACGTGCAGCAGCTTCTGGCCATGCACCCACAGGCAGCATTCTCACCTCCAGCTGGTGTGAAGGTATTTACGTAATGCTTCTGGAGGGCTTTGGCAAGGATGGCAAGTGCAAGTCAGGATTACTGAACCAGTTCTGCAAAATTCTGAACTTGTGAGCAAATCTGTATGCAAAGAGCTAGGTATGTTCTTTTGGGTTTTAGTGGTAGACTGTTTTTCACTTAACCCCAGAGTTGTGATGAAAACATCCACTCTGAGCTGTCTGTTCCATTAAGAAACATTAATCCCAGCAAGTTTTAAGCTTAGCAGGTTTGAGGAGGCTCACTCAACTGTAGTGCACAAAAATCCCAGGTTTTTAACCCTCTTTTAAGTGCCTTTCCAATAAAATAAAGCTTTTTCACTGAGGCAAAAAAAGTTTTCCCCAGATTAAAGAAAAAACATACTCAGTTATGAATGAAATCTGTAAAATACTTTTTCTAGGCTAACCTGAATCTGTGGCACAATCTTGGATTTGTGCAAATATAGTAATTAAAGTACACATATCCACCCATAGCAGATGAAATAACTTAATAATTTCTTGAAGATAAAGGAAGCCTACAAGCACTGCTTCTCTGCCCCCACTCAGGTCCCATAAGCCTTCTTCCTTCCTGGGATAGTACTTCTTACGCTGAATATAACTTAACCCACACTTCAAAATTGAACACTTTTGTTTTATCTGCCTGTGTTTAAAGAACCCCTTGCATTACTTACAGGGATTGTTCTTTTTCATGTGAGCAACAGCACTGTGTATAGCTCAATACCCTGTTTTGAACAGCCAGCTTCCCCTGATTGTAATTGTCTTCAAAATACCAGAGGAAGTAGGTGTAGAGGTGAAGGGATTAACAGGAAGACAGCCATGAAACCACACTAATTGGTACAAAAATTGAAGGACTGATATACCTGATTGCTCTTCATTCTCTTAAGTGGACAAGCCAACAAACCTGGCTTGCAGAAATCATGGATAAGCTTACAAAAGTATCACATTAAACACCTATGGTCAGCCTAAAACATGATTTGACAGAAAGGAGCCATCTAATTTTATAAGACTGGTAGCAGTACAGCAATGGAGCAGGAAAGATACCAGACTAAGTAACTTCACCTTCCTCAAATAAGAAATATTTGGTTTAGGAGCCTGGACAACATGTACAATAAACACCACCTGCAGAGGTTAGGAAGGAACTAGACACTTCAATTAGGATTGGAGGTCATGCAGGCTCTCTTCCAGCAGGAGACAACTAAGAGGGGTAAAATACCCTGCTTAAGCTCTGTACAACTTAAGGACCCAGTCTCTCGCTCATGCATGCCTTGAGTCTGACAGCCACAATCACCTGGCAGACCTGCAGGAAGGCTCTAAGAAGTGAGCAACCCAGATCAATCCTCTCGCATCGAAGCAGGCTACTGTTGAAAGCGAGCCAGTAATAAGCTTTAATCTCCCCCAGTGCAAGCAGTTGAGGAAGCCAAAGCATCCTCTCCCAGACAGGCCCACATAAAGCCCCATGAAATCGCTCTTTACGGTAAAGGGAAGCCATCTTTGCCCTGAAAATGGACTCATCGCCCCTGTGAAGTGTGCAACAGGGCTTCCAATGCACTTCTTTACTCCACCGGTCATGGGCAAGCTTAGTTCTGCATTAGTTAGGTCCATCTGGAAGAGATCACACATTGGCTTTGGGTCCTGAAAACAGATCATTTCAGCAAATACGCCTCACTTACTGGAGCAGCTGTCTGTCATTTAGCTTCCACACTAAGCAAGTTACACAAAAGTACCAACATTCTGCTCAATTGCTGTTCTACTAGGGAAACAGTAATAATACTGGACCCCCACAAGGCTATTTTAGATTCTCAGCGAGGTCCATATCAAAAGTACTCCATCTACAAGCAGTAAGGGTTTGTTTCCCCTACGTGCCAGCCCTACAAACTCAGCTTGAGATCTCCAAGTCATGCTCCATCATTTCCTTCTCAGGCATTACTACCAGTAATAAAGACCACGTAAGACAACTGAAGTCTCTGCTATACCACCATGACCCTGCAGCCTCTAGTGAGACTGCTGAGTGGCAACAGATCAAAGTCCAAGAAGCAAAGAGGAGAGCTCATTCTTAGCTATGTTGCCTCAGCAGGCCTAACCAGACAAAAAGCCGTGAACGCTTACTTTAGCAACTGAAGTCAACAGCTATGAATGAAAATAAACATAGAACATGTTATTTGGTCACCAAACAATTGCATAATAAGCAGAAAAATTACCTTGAAAGTCTGTGTTATACATAAGTATGCTGAAGATCAGCATGGTCTCCAAAGAAGAGAGAAGATATGAACTTTGAAGGCAAAAAGCACCTTTTGCAACAGCTATGCAGATATAGAGAGAAGTGAACATGAATGATTGGAGTAAGTAGTCAGGTTATTTCCTCCCTCTTTCCTGTACTATTAAAGTAAACATTTGTCTGGCTTTCTTTTAGCCACTGGTGGGAGGGTACTCATCACTTGGCCAACAGAAAACATCATCACAGGATGAAGAGATGTGGAAGGCGGCTCACTCATACAGGCCCAACACACAACCCGGGCTCAGGAAAGGCCCGTGCTGCTGCCTCTGCAACAAACAGGCCACCTTCTGCCACGGGTGAATTCCCAAGCACAGTAGCCATCTCCTTTCCCCAGGCAGCAGTCAGGGCTTCATGATCACTTTAAGCCAGTCTAAGTGTGACTGACACAGAAAGGAGCCCTGCCCTTCTCAGTGCCCCCCTCTTACAATCTCCTCTCCCTTGAATCAACAGTAGCATTTTCTTGGCCAATAAACCAGGTAAAACTCACCCAGCGAGATCTGAATTCATAAGCAGACCAGTTCTCTGGCTCACCATGCAGCTCCACAAGCCCTGGCACAAGCTGCAAGCTGGAGGAGAACTCCAGCGTCCCTTTGACAGCAGCCCACATTTAAGTCAGCCTAAAGCAACCACGTAACTTCAGGGTGACTAACACACAGTGGTCTTCACAGTGGGTGAAGTATGCAAATGACAATCACAAAAAACCTTTCCAAAATATAAAAGTTTATAAGCACAGCAATGCACATTTTGTGTTTTAAGAGTTACACAATGAGGCACAGAGCAGTAAACGAGTCACGGCACAGCAAATGAGTCAGTTATTTCATTTACCATATTCATGACTAGAGTATTTCACAATGGAAACCATTTATTTCGATAGGCCTGTTTCACAGTCCACCCTTGGAGGAGTTCACTGAGTGACAAGAGGGAGCAAGTCTGCTGGAATGGGCTCTTGGAGAAGGACTCCTGCGCTCCCAACCACGCTGTGCTGCTGTATCAGCAGCTTTCCTTAGGGCAGCAGGCTTGGTCAACCAGGAATGTGCCCCGACCCTAGAAACAGGGAGGGGCAAGAGTGATAATGCTGCTAAATTGTTACTGGATATATAGTTTCAACTTCTCTCAGAGTAAAGGTTTATGGCTTTTCTCATTTACAATCTTTGCCAGGCAACCTAAGGTTACCAGCCTTAGAAATAAGACTCAGGCTTGTATTTTAGCTTTAAACCCGTATTTACAAAGATGGTAGACTACTGGTCTCGGCCTTTGATCAGCGCACCACGTTTTGTAGGCCGATACAAGAGCCTCTGAGCAGCTAACACACACAGCTCAAGCTAATGGAGGCCCTGTATCACTGCGCCAGCATGCCCACGTCAGGGCTAACAGGCTGTAACCACCACACTGGACGCTGCTACTAGACACCTACGGCACATGCTGCTAACAAACCTCACAACAGACAACAGCCCCCTGCTCACAAATGTATTCATTCCTGCAGGAAAGCAAAGGTGCTGACCAAAGGTGCAGCAGTGCTTTTTCCTATAGAAGAGAAGCTGCTTGGTGCTGAGTGCAGGGTGCCAGGGCACTGAGCTCTGCGGGGGATGAGCCCATCAAAGGTTCCTCCAGCCTGTGCTGAACGTGCTGCTGGCAACTTACACTACGTGTACCCAGTTACTGATGGAAGATTAAATTGCAAGTTACCTCCGCAGCCGTCCCACCTCCAGCCCACCCTGCAGACATACCCTTCCCACTCTACTTCTGGCACTTCAAACCACCACCAGCTGCAATACAGGTGGATCTTCTTTGACTTTGTCTTATTCGCTCACACCATACTACTCCATCCCCAGGGTCAGGACATTAATTTCCTCACCAAGGTTGATTGCAATGCTATCCCTCCCAGGCTGCCTGGCCCAAAACACAACTACAGATAACCCCCCCTACCTATCAATCAAGTTACATGCGTGCTAGGCTAATATACAGACTTCTTTTTGCATTCTTATGCTGCTGACTCCCCCACCTCATTCACCCATTAACTTTTGCCTGAGGTGCTTGTGTTATATCACACCACCACCTGTCCCACATCACCATCTTCTCGCTCCCACGGCCAAGTCATTGAGTACACCAAGGCCCTTGCCTGGAATGTGGTTCTGCCATTGGGCCTTTGCTGGTTCCAGTGCAGGGCATCACACTCTCACCACGGGTCTCACCAAGGTCCCTAGTGGAGATCTTTTCTGGATGTGTTTCAGGACTTGGATTCCTCTACCTTTCAGCGCTTACAGAAATCAATGGTTCCTCTCCCAGAACTTTTGACCTTTACTGGCTTTTGTGGTTCTCCTTTTACTTCCTAAAATCACAGCTTCGTGTCTCATTGCGCAGTCATCCTCTGCTTCCTCCTTTCAGTAGACATTTCTCAACACTTTATCTCTACTTCTTAACTTCCTTTTGTTATTCAAGGAGGGAGGGGAAGATGGACCTCATAACAGGCAGGATTCACTGAAGTGCATGCCCATGATTCATGTCTCTTTCCATTCATCCAGTCTAACATTTCACTAGCTATCATTTCACACTTTGAGTAATCAGGAAGTGGCAGCTTTGATCTTACTGCCATCTTGCTCCTTTCAAGCTTACTCTACGTGCTGGGAGTATTCAGTTTTCTGACCATATCAGCACCCTTCCTTGTCCCCCTATGCATATGCAAGTCCTTCCTTTTAAACCCAACAAAACTTCGGATCTCTTAGCTACTGAGATTACAATGCTCGCATTTGTTCTACGTTTCCAATCTTTACCATTTTTCTTCTACCCCTACCAACATCAGGTTTGTCTTCCACACGGCCTCTTATCCACAGGAAAAACTTCTCCAGCCCTTCTGATCACCACTGTAGCTACTCAGACAGTTCTCTTCCTCTTTCCCCTTCCTACTTCCTACCTTTGTCTAAAGAAGTGCCTAATAAAGCTGTGCATCACTCTTCACTA
This sequence comes from Fulmarus glacialis, assembly GCF_000690835.1. Taxonomy (NCBI): domain Eukaryota; kingdom Metazoa; phylum Chordata; class Aves; order Procellariiformes; family Procellariidae; genus Fulmarus; species Fulmarus glacialis. The sequence continues at coordinate 48,423 of NW_009217510.1, forward strand.
GATTCCTGTCTTTCCTCACTGCACCCCTCATCCTTATTCCCAGGTCAGCACAATATATAGCCCTGGAAAAAAAAAAAAAAAAAAACATCTCTGTTGTTCACAAGTCTGGGTACCACAAATATACACTACTGTGGGTACAAAAAAAAAGATAAGAAAACACATCCTCTCTTTCTGCAATATACAATGCTTTAAAATTAAGCCATTTATGGCCTGTTGAGGAGAATTAAACCACAATTTGACTATGGCTTATAGTAAAAAAAATTCAGTTATATTCTATGATCTTATCAATGCATATTTAACTCTATGAATAAGTCTGTTTCAAACACTTGTACAAAATGAAGTCAATGGTTTTGTTTTACCACTGTAATGGTGGAGCCTCCACCATGACTCAACAGAAGGAGCTTCTGCTTCTGATAAAGTACCATCTGACAAACACCCTTCAAATAAATAGAAATTCAGCACTTTCTGAAAAACAGAGTATTTCCTTTGTGTGTCAGATACATCTTACTCTTAAAATTGAAATTGGGATGCCAGGTTGAAAAAAGAGAATGAGAGAACACCCACTTCATAACTTTAAACATATTTTACAGTTTCAAAAGCTACAGGTCAGCCAAGTTACAGTTTGCCAACCTGCTTTCCATTTTGAAAGCTGTGTTTCATTTTGTAGGAAGGAATCTATCAGTTTCCATGCCTTCACTAATACCATTGAAAGTAGACCGTATAGAGGGAGCAGTCATTCAGACTATACCCTCCTTAAATACACCTCTTCAGGTATCTACTGGGGTCTTTGACCTCTACCTTACCTCAGGCATCACCACTTCCCCACTTCTCTACCTAGCCTCTCATCGATAAAGGTCAACTCAGCATTTTACTACCTCTCTTCTCTTCAGGTACATCTTATTCAATGAGCCAAACTCTTATTTACTCCTGAACACTTCTTCACTCCTGCCACCAAACAGCCATTTACATTTATCATCTACATAACTACCTAGAAATTCAGCCTGTAAATTATTGCCAGGATACACGACAATGTGAAGTTTGATCACTGAAAACTGTCAGTAAAACTAAACGGTATGCTGCTTCTAAAATTTTTAAGTAGCACTAACCAAGTTACTCTCAGCTTCCTTATCCCATCAGACTGCCCCGGCATCTGTTACATCAAGTCCCATTCCTAGTCACTGCCTACCATTCAGGCATTAGTAGTATGTTCAGATGAAGTTAGTTCTATTCATTCATGCATTTATATTTGACCAGGAAAGCTGCATCATAGTGCTTTCACGTATCATGGCTTGCAATAACAAAAAACTAAAGAACAGCTACACATTTTACGTCATCCTCATCCCTCTGCTCTAGCAGAAGCAAAATTGAAGTTTCATGCTTCTGTGTAATATAGCTACACTAAATCCAGACACAGATATAGAATATAATGGACTTGATATTTTATCCCCAAGACACTAATTGTAGTCAGTTTGCAAGGTTTCAGTTTACAACCTAAATCAATGGATGAATTGAGACTCATTTTGCATGTACAACAGCAGCAGCACAGCCAGATGTCATTGGTCATAACACAGTATTTCAGAATAAAAGTGTTCCAGGTTTCCTTCCTTTAGCTAATATATTAAACAACTCATTTAGACTATTGATTTTTCCCTGTTCTTGAACTTTTAAAATCAGAGGACTCAGCAGAATTGTCTTCAAGAAGCACAAGCCATGCTTAATGTGGTCACTGAGGCCAGTTTTGTAAATATGCAAACGAGTATTTTACTAAGACTACTCTTCACCCTCCCAAGGCAGCGCATTGTATTCCACAAACAGGAGAAGCAAAATAAGTGCTTCATTGAGGCAACTCCTGCGCAAGTAATCAATAGCTTACTGTAAGGTTCTCCGCTCAACTTCGCTGATTCACTCATGTTTTCCAGAAGATTCCAGGAAGATTACCTGCAGATGTATTTGTTAATGAATTCTTAACACAGACATTTTATCTGCCGTCCTTTCATAGCCAAACCTGCAGGTAAGTGGCAAAAATGACCAACCACCAAGCATATAAAACTCTGAACACCACACTACCTGCATTTATTTAAACGTACTATCAATCCCATCATTAATCACTGAATATGGACTGGTGCTCTATGAACTTTAGGCCAGTGAAAATATCAAAGCTGAATGTAGAAATTAAATACTAATAATAGAGCTCGCCAGCTGCTCTTAACAAGGGTAAGCTAGAAGTTGATTTGCTGAAGAGAGTTTGTGCTATGCCTTGCACACATAGCTAAACATTGCTACACAGAAAGAAGGCAGACCACTAGTATAAAATAAAAAAGAGTCATAAGCATAAGGAAACAAATCCAAGAGAGCCAGTGCTAGTAAAAGCCTTTAACCCAAAACCTTGCTTTTAACACAAGTTTAAAAATATGAAAATAATTAGAATACATGCAAACTTGATCCTCTACTCCATTATAGATTGTAAATTTGTCTCACACTTCATAAAACAGTTTATCCAATTTTAAGTGCCTGAGTGGTCAAACATTCTTTATTTCATTAGTCATTATAAATTAAACATTGTAGTCAGCTGCACAATTCCTGCACAGTTCCTGCACTGTATTTGCATTACTACCGGCTGTCAGTAACCAGTTAGCAGTTAAACTTGGCATGCGTACAACAAAGTGTCTCATTTCTTAGAAGTCATACACCTATGCAACATTTGATTTTCCCAGCCCTTAAAACGATGGTTTGAATGCAATTAACTTTTGTCCAAAAATACACACAATAAAGATACATATTAACGCTTACTTCTGTCAAATTTCCTCCTATTATGCCATTTCCCCCCCCACTTATTCTTCCAACAATCCCATAATGCATTAAAGGTCTGACACCAATTAACAATGAAAGATGACTTATGTAAACAAGCAGATTGTTAAATAAAGCAGGACAAAAGGTAAGTCACCTGAATTTTTAGCACATTAATTCAGTAAATGAGCTTCCGATTTATCTGATCAGCTAGCTCTACTAGTGTGAATTTAAACTTACTGACAGGTTTTACTGCATCCTTCCAATTAATGTCAGACCTTCTCAGCCATTGCCCATGCATTTCCAAAGCAAACATTTCCAGATATTTCAAGACTGTCAAATGCACTCACTTGCAACAAGGAGTACAGGATTAGAGGAAAAAAAGAAAATTAAAAAAAAAATAAAGAAGATTAAGCTCTCCTTTTTAAAGTGTGTGATGGTACACATCACAATTAACCTTAAAATATACTTTAAACACTGTTAAAGATTCCCCTCTTTTACAATTTGTTTTTTATTTTTCAGAAGGGTTTAATAAAGTGTTGGTAAAAAGCCCACATTAGGAGACACTTCAGTCTATACTGAATTGTGTCAAACCAGAAAAAGTCTTTTGTATGACCACTCAGCTCCTACAGCAGGCCTTTTATCAGTTCTGACTTAACCACAAAGGAATTCTCTACACTGTAGTTACTATTAGAAGGCTACACTCCTCTGGTCTGTTTGCACATCTGCAGAATTAAGTCAGAAAAAACTATTTTAAGATAGTGACTTACATCACAAGTTTTATAGATGTCCTGGTCTTCAATAGCGGGGCCAAGGCAACAAAGACTGGATGCATATTGCTACTTTGTCAGAGGACGGCAGGGTAATGCACTGCAAGGGCATCACATAAATCATGGTAATTGGCATGTAGCTAGAAGGAGAATGCAAACCAGCGTACAGTACCAGCCGACATCTCCAGTGATCCAGGTCACAGAAGGTTATGAAGCCTTATGTCAAGGGCTGCACACATATCCAGCTGAGAGAAGCATTTTACATAGGTAGTCTTAGATAGTAAACCAAGAGGAAAAACTGGAAGTTCAAGGAGACAGATCTCCCAGAACAACAAGTGCAGTTGTTGGACAGTACTCAAGTATTCACATGCTGTCAGGCTGACTGCATTCCAGGCAATCAGAATTCGCATTAAATCTGTACCCTTGTTGCACATGAAAGCTTTTTAAAATTTCAAATTAGTTCCTGTCATAGACAACATATTCATAAATTAGGATAGCTTTTGTCAGTTAAAACAGTGTGGTCCTTTTTCTTCTTTTCTTTTTTTTTTGTTTTTGGGTTTTTTGTTTGTTTGTTTTTGTTTTTAAGAGATGCAGTAAATTCTCCCACCTAATCCCCAAAGAAAACCAGCTAAAGAGAAAGCAAGTTAAGGGATGTCAGCTGCATTCCTATACTACCATAAGTTTGCACTCATTTTGTTACACTACTACAAAACTTCACAATTTGTCTTGACATAACTAGATTACCTAGAGAGCAGGTGACACTAAAAACCCATGCAGACATATCTTACAGCGTAAAGTAAAAACTGCTGTACCTGATAATATACTTCTTTTCACTCGAAGTAGGGTTGTTTTTTTTTTAAATTAGAACTTTACCAGAGTCTTATATAAATGTTCAATTTTAACAGGTTCGTTAAAAAAAACAAATGATATGGCAAAACGCAGCAACTAGCTACTGATTTTTAAGGAAACCATTTTGTCCAATGCTGACTTTTAAATAGTTTCAGCCTACCCTCACACACTAATTTTGCCTTTAATTAATTGTTCATCTCTGAAAGTTAGAGTACAGGGAGAGAGAGAGCACGTGCAGGCATCAGTTGCTGGCATGACAACTGGCTCAAATTCAACAATTGCTACATACCAAAACATCTGATCATACACAGAGATAGAATCACTTTCTAAAACAGAAAGCAAGCTTTAAAAATGGAAATTGTTTCCTTGGAAGTGAGGAAAGCCTTGAAGTTATGGGAAAAATAAAACATGAGAAACATCAAAACTGACCTAAAACAACAAATGAAAAATTTTGTTAGGTCAACCCAATATAAAACTTTCCTATAAAAGAAGATTCCTTGTTTTAAAAACTGTGATGGGAAGTGATTTACAATTCATTTTCTCCTTAAAAGCTAAAAAAATTCTAGCGCAATATTGACACTGTCCTATGACATTTATCCTACTGTTAATAATTACATAGAAAGATAGTATAAAGTCTTATTTTCACAACTTGAAATCACTCTAAAATGCTTACTTTCTCCTGAAATCTAGATTAGATACTTTTAGAAAGACTGAAAAAAGACAGGAGTTGATTTACAAAATTTTCCACATTGAGTGATCCCGTCTTGAAAGAGAGCTTTTTTCCTCTTTTCCCTCCCCCCTTTTTTTTTTCCCCCTTTTTCTAGGGTTTCCAAAGAAATTATTCAAGGTCAAGGATAGTACATTGGAGCACACACACTGAAAATAGCTTGTGCGTTCCCTAATTAATGCATTGCATTCCAAATCTAACAAGGAAACTGGAATGCATTCAGATGTCTCCCTTTCAGGAAGAAATATTTAAAAATGAGTTTACTTGTTTCTGTTCCGGAACTTGGAAATATTGGTAGTTATTTCTTAAAGCAAACAAACTGGAATCAATGAAGATATTTTTGCAAGACTCTAGTAGTCTTGGAACTCAGTCAAAAAAAGTCCAGCAAAAAGTCAGACATCATTTGTTTACTCCCCTACCACAACATTGTACTAACAAATTCTGGATTACTTGTTTTAGTCACACATTCCTAACCAAACCCCAACATCAGGCTGACTGTGGAAGAAACCATGCTTGTTCCTTCGGCATGTCAGCAGATAAACTTCTCCTCCACAAACTGACAGAGTTTAATGCAACCTTTTCCCCTTGGAAAAAGGTCACTACACATACCAGGACAAGTTGGTATCACAGGACACCAAGAAGTTAATGCAAAACACAGTGCTTGCATCTCCACAAGTGACAGCCTTTGTTTTGTCACGCAACTCAATATTACTTGCACTACATAAAAATTTTTTACTAAATCCATGTGTCCTACAGGTTTCATCAACAATTAGGTATATATTGCATCCATCAGTGAAGATCATCATGTCTGCTAAAACGTGCATTTCAACTCACAGCACAAAAACATTTGTGCCAGCTTTGCTAATAAAATACTTGGTGTGGTTTTATCAACAGAAACATGTTTTACATCATACTGTTGGCACTCAAACAACTAAATCTTGCTCCACAATTTCATCTTATTTTGAGTAAAGATGGCTAGAAAGAACAAAAAATTATTAACTAGAAACATCATCCATTAAAAGGGTCTGAAATTTGCCGACAACAATACACATTCCACCAGAATTACATGTAGCAGTTATCAACATGGTCTCATAAAGCTTTCTCTTCTGGGTGAAAAAATGGCTTCTCCTGGTTTTGAAAGCAATCACCAACTTTTAGCTTATACTTAAAAAGAAGAAGAAAAAAAAACACAAAAGAAAAGGGGGGGATAATCAGCTGTAACAATAGATGATAAAAGCACCTCTGAGTCAGAAGATAAATACTTCTCATTAAAAGAAAATTGGAAAAAAAACCCCACAAGTCTAACTTCATTTAAGAATCAACGAAAGAAACATTCAGGGAGCTCCAACCACTATTTTACACTTGAGATATTTTACTTTTTCTCCAAAAAGTATTTTGATTACATCCCCCTGATAACGTATCACTGAGGGGCTTCAGAAAAACGAGTCTGCAGCTCCACGCTGATGATGCTGTTTGACTGAACCCTCTTCCACAGACAAGGCGGTCTTCTAGCTCACAACATTAACATTAAATTCTAGAGCTGTGGTAAGTGCCAGTCAATTAATTCTTTACATTATTTTCCTTCCCTAGGAGTCTCTTCCCTCCAACTCACTCCCTTGCCATTCATATCTAAGAGGCATGACTACCGTGATTACAAAGCCTCATGCTGCCATGGAAAGGACTGTAAAGCCTTAAAGGAAGACCTGTATGAGCAAGCAGGGTCTATGCAACAAAGACAAACCGACCTCAAATTACAGACGGACAAGGATACTCTAGGAGTACTTATATGACATATCAGAAAACCACTTCAGGTACTTCTAATGTGGATGCAGCTACAGCAGTAAAGCCGAGCTTTACAGCACTACAGCGAAGGCAGTCTCCGTCTTTCCCCAAGCAAGAAGAGTCATACCAGCAGAGGCACAGGCTTTTTTTTTTCTTCTCCTAGAATAGCTGCATTAAGGGCTCTCGCCAGGTCAACTGTGCTATTGAGGGATCACACCTCTTCCTAACCTTGACAGCCACAGCTGTGACGACAATACAGTACTGTATACTAATTCAGGACTAACCTCAGAAACCAAATATACACTTCGCCATCTAAAACTGTCTACTCGCTCCTGGCATCTTCTCAAATTTGGCCAAATGAAACACAGTCAATTTCTAATTTTCCTTCCAGATTGTTGTATTTACTCACAAAGTGCTTTCATGTTTAGACTGTAATTTTTACTAAAAATACTTGGTTTGAAATAAATGAAAAACATGTATGGTAGAAAAGCTGTTTTATGCAGTTGAAAAGGTTTGCTTTAGGAGCCATACAAAATACACATTCTGTATTTTTTTTTAATAAATTAAAAAAGAAAATCCTTCATGTCTAATTGAAACATATCAAAAAGCTATAAAAACATCAATAAATTAGATGCAAATGGAATTTTGAAGCCAACTTCTTTGGAGAAAAATCTTTCAAAATTAAGTGATGCTAATTATTATGCTAGGACAATATCATTCAACTTCAAAATAGGCTAGCAGACAACTTTACTGCTTGATTATTAAGAACATTACTTGTGTGTTATTACTAATGTGTCATCTTCCTTTTATTTAGGATTTTCTTTTCATCACACACGTGAGATGAAGCTGGGGGGGGATGAAGCAGGATGACATGAAGATTTTTAGCAGAGCGTAGATGCAAGGTTTTTGAAATTTTCCCACTTGAAATGAGCTACCATGATAAAATTGTCTGAATGTTTATTCAGGGCTAGACTGAAAAAAAAAATGTAAAATTCAGAAGCAAATGGTTCCATTTAACTACCACTGAACTAAAATTTATGCATCTCCCTGAGAAATCCTGTTTATAGCAATATGTGTTACAAGTAAGGCTGTAAGAATTGATATGTAATAAAATGTACTTTGTCCAGTAACTGCACTTTTCCATAGTACAATAGTAAACATTTACAGAGTTTCCATTACTCATACTGCAAAGAACATAAGTTCACATTTATATGGTCACTAAACATGCACTCATATAAACTCAACATTAAGTTTTCCTCAATGCTACGTATTCAGACATATTATATGAACCAATTCCATTCTCTGCCCAATATAACTCACTCCAGTTGAATTGGCTTTAACAGTTGCACCTTTCTGCTTCACAAGAAATATCTTGCCGGCAAGAGCCAGCCCTAATGACACAGCTACATATCCAAATTACACAAGAACTTTCCTACAGCAGGACTCAGCCTACCCGAGTGCTCCACAACTCCCTCGCCAGGCAAGCCAAAGGCCTCTGTCAGGACAACTGACATGTTTCATATCACCAGTTTCCAGTACTATTTTTGCCCAGCCTTCCAAAGAAGGCTCACATAAGGTTGGGAAAAAAAACAACAAAAACCAAAGCAAATGTATTTTCAGCAATAGGTATAGCAATGGTTTGGAATGCGTTTAAGGCCTCCAGAAGCAGCAGTCAACAATTCAGTTGTATTTATGCATATTTTCTTTCTTCACATTGACCCTTGCCAACATTACTCAACGCCCCCCCCTTCTGAAGCCATACAATAAGTTACTTTTTTTCTTTCACAACTACTCACTAAGGCCTATTCCGCTGCTGAGAGCAAGTAAAGCAAAGCCCACGCTGGGTGTCTGTCTCCTAGAGAAGATTGCATCTTTTATTTATCGCCCCTTGGCTTTATTTTCACAGTGAATTCCTGGCTTAAATGTAATTAGCCAAGAAACCCTCCCTATGTGCACTCCTGTCATTCCTCATCGCTTGCAAACAGAATCAAGTGCAAGCAAAAGGAAAAAAGAAATAATCTCAGTACTGCCAACCAAACTAAAAAAGCCCTACTTCTGGTTTTGCCACTCCTGAGGAACCACAGATGCGCCTCAGACCTTTGGAAAGAGAAAGCCAAAAGATGAAACTTGTAAGAAAGTTAATTAGATAAAAAAAAAAAAAAAAAGATTGAACTCCCCCTAGGCAGAAGGGAAGGGCACTGAGCCTAGGAGCAGGGACACGGCTTCCCTTCGGGGAAAAAAAATTGATGGCACGTTTGCAAGTTACCCGCCGAGTCAAACCCGCAGCGGGCAGGACCGAGTTGTTTTTTGTTTGGTTTTTTTTTGGGGGGGAGGGGGAGGAAGGGGGACGGGACGGGGTGTCCCGGCGTCT
>NW_009217511.1:0-4973 GCF_000690835.1 Fulmarus glacialis
AGGCGGCGGCGAACCGGGGTGTCATGCACCACCAGCGGGTGCTGATCAACATCTCGGGGCTGCGCTTCGAGACCCAGCTGGGCACCCTCAACCAGTTCCCCAACACGCTGCTGGGAGACCCAGATAAGCGCATGCGCTACTTCGACCCGCTCCGCAATGAGTACTTCTTCGACCGGAACCGGCCCAGCTTCGACGGGATCCTCTACTTCTACCAGTCCGGGGGCAAGCTCCGCCGGCCCGTCAATGTCTCCATCGACGTCTTTGCCGACGAGATCCGCTTCTACCAGCTGGGTGAGGAGGCCATGGAGCGCTTCCGGGAGGATGAGGGCTTCATCAAAGAGGAGGAGAAGCCTCTGCCCCGCAACGAGTTCCAGCGCCAGGTCTGGCTCATCTTTGAGTACCCTGAGAGCTCCGGCTCGGCACGGGGCATCGCTATCCGCTCCGTGCTGGTCATTCTCATCTCCATCATCACCTTCTGCCTGGAGACCCTGCCAGAATTCAGGGACGAGAGGGAGATGCCTGTGCCCCTGCCCCCACAAAGTGGAGGTTTGAATGGCACGACCAGGGACTCCGCACCCATGCAGCCACCCAGTAGCCTCTCTGACCCCTTCTTCATCATCGAGACCACCTGCGTGATCTGGTTCACCTTTGAGCTCCTTGTCCGCTTCTTTGCCTGCCCCAGCAAGCCTGAGTTCTCCCGCAACATCATGAACATCATTGACATCGTGGCCATCATCCCCTACTTCATCACCCTGGGCACCGAGCTGGCCCATGAGCAGCCTGGGGCTGGCAGTGGCAATGGGGGCGGGGGCCAGCAGCAAGCCATGTCCCTGGCCATCCTCAGAGTTATTCGCCTGGTCAGGGTCTTCAGGATCTTCAAGCTCTCCAGGCACTCCAAGGGTCTGCAGATCTTGGGACAGACGTTGAAAGCCAGCATGAGGGAGCTGGGCCTCCTTATCTTCTTCCTCTTTATTGGGGTGATCCTCTTCTCCAGTGCTGTCTACTTTGCTGAGGCGGATGACCCTGAGTCTCATTTCTCCAGCATCCCTGATGCTTTCTGGTGGGCAGTGGTTACCATGACCACTGTGGGCTATGGGGATATGCGACCTGTCACCGTGGGGGGCAAGATTGTGGGTTCCTTGTGTGCCATCGCAGGTGTGCTCACCATCGCCCTGCCTGTCCCTGTCATTGTATCCAACTTCAATTACTTCTACCACCGAGAGACTGATCATGAAGAGCAAGCCATCCTCAAAGATGAACACAGTAGTGCTCAGGGCAGCACAGCGGGGGGAGACGTGAAGAGAAGATCCAGTAGAAACTCTCTGAACAAATCTGTTGTGCACTTGGAAAACAGTGAGGGGTTCAACAATGGCACCAGTTCCTTAGAGAAAACCAATATCAAAGCAAAAAGTAACGTCGATCTCAGAAAATCCCTCTATGCTCTCTGTCTGGACACCAATAGGGAAACAGACCTGTAAGGAGAGGAGAGAGTTAGAGTGCAGAGATGCAGAAGGATTTGCTGGTGTCAGAAACTTATTACTATAATTATTCTTTTGGTACCAATTAGTTTTTTAATTCAGGCTATATTTTATAAATTGATCACTGTCCTGAGTAGTCCTCCAGGAATACATGTTTTTATGTTCTTTTTCCATGACACAAAGGGTCACCTATTTTTAAAATAGACTAAGAATAAGCTACGCTCCATGATGCAGGAGCTGGTAAATTACAACAGTGCAAAATCTAATTTGTAGAAACTTATTTTAGCAAATGGTTGTTGGTTTTAAATGGGTCATTTGTAACCAATTCAGTTGCTCCAAGTTTAGTATTAAAGAGTTGGGGGATGTGTGTGTGGAGAATGAATGGATTGGGGGGGAGGGAGTTTGAGGTTTTTTGTACTGTCGTTTCAAACTGAAGTTACTCCAATATATTTTGTATCTGTATAACTGTATTTATGGTTGAAAGAGGATTTCTTATTCCTGTGAAATACGACATCGTTAAAGCACTAGGAACATTAGCAGATCAGCACTTTCAGAGTTTTCCACTTGTGATCAGTACAGATCTGATTATCTAGTATGTGAAGTGAATTTGGTGCTTTTAACCCTATAGCAGAAAACTTTTATTGTCATTGATATGTTAGTTTCTTGTGAGCCTTAAATTATTAAATATTGTAGATATACTTCTTTATAAATAATTTTATTAATTACCTTACTGTTTCAGAATTTCTAAATAATTCAGGCCTGTACTTACTGTCCCCACTCAAAAAAATGTATGTGCAGCTTTTTTTTTTTTGTATAGTTTTACAGTTTTATACCTTCGTTATATTTTTGAGACCGAAAAAAAAAAAAAATTATTCTCTGCTGTTACTGGTTTCAATCCAAGTGCACAACAGATCAAAAACATGAGTGAGTGGATAGATACAACAAGAAAGTAGAATATGAATGCAGTATCTGCAAAACTATTTTCATTGTACACTCCATATTACTTTGGCATGTATATCAGTCACCTTTATGTATCCGTACCATTTGTGTACACAGTTCACTGGTTTTAATTATCATAGACTGGAAATGGACGGCACTTAAGGGTCTAACATGGTATGCCGTGCTACTTAAATAACCATTGCGTGGCTTATATCTTGGACTCAGACGGAAAGCATCACCTTTCATCAAAACACATCGTTGTTTTCTTTTATTTCCAAACAAAACCTTTTCAGTGCTGTGGATTTTACAGTTAAAATGTTGTTGAAAGACGAATGACACATTATCTTCATCGTGGTAATACAGCACTACAGCTTACTAGTGAAGACTGACACAAAGTTGCTTCTTTACTTTAAATCAAAGAGCTGTGTTACCATTTTTCTCGAAGAGGACACCTCTGTTTTCCCCTCAAACGTCAGTTTTATTGCTGAAGGATGTTTCATGCCTTTACCCCATACAGTGGCACAGCAAGACTAGCAGAAAGAGAAGTCTTGATTGTCAACGCTTAAGGTTTGTTTCTAACAAATTTTCTAATACAACTAAGTCAATACTAAATGAGGATTATAATTTATGCAAGTACCTCAGATATATGTACTGTGATAAATTTAAATCAGCTTTGCAAAACAGCGCTTTGACATTCTCTCGTCCAGACACAAATTCTGCTTACCTGTCCCTTGGCATGCCGTTTAATGATAATGGCGAAATGCATGTTATTTTTCCTTCCTATTCTTTAGAACAGGCATGGTAATTGCCAAGCAAGTAATATTTTTCGTGTTTGGTATAAAGAATTGTCACACAGAGCTCAGTCCAAAACCCAGGGGTGAGGAGGAAGGATGTTGAATCTGATAATAGAGAACAGGATGTTTCACATTAATTTTAGATGTTGGTTTCTTGGTTGATTTGCTTGTTTATTTAGATGGGGAATGATGATGATGTATGCTGAGAAACTGTCTGCCACAAAACTGGCAGACAAAGTGCCCAGTCCGGCTGCACTCCAGACACAGGCAGATCTCCTGTTTGCTTTAGTGAGAGTTTTTGCATCCAGGTGAAGTGCAGAATTAACCCTTTGGTGAGACTGAATCTAAAATGAAACAAGTGGTATAATTGCCCATTGCACATGCTGGGATCTAGATCATTGATGGACTTATAGTCAAGCTTTTTGCTCAGGCAAATAGTTTGATTTACTTTCAGTAATTAAATCCATGTGACTCACCTGAATAAGTACCAAACAATGCAGCGAGTCTTTCAGGATGAAATTTTGGTTGTGTCTTCCTCTAATTACTACCCCCACCTTCCTGACCACTTTTATCTTCCATAGTTTGCTCTTCCAATTGCGCATTGTGCTGAATTAGACTGTCGGCTCCTCAGAGCAGGGGCAATGTGTATATATAGTACCTTGTTTAGCAGTGGAACCCTGCGTATGGCCAGAGTTTCTGGATATTAATGATCTGAATTACATAACAGTAATTACTGCAATTAGTGGAGTAACACTAGTGTAAAACTGATGTAGATGAAAGCAGATCAGGGCTATGGGGAATGGGTTGAGCTGATCTTAAAAGCCCATTGCTGGTGGAAAGGGAAGGCCTTGTCTTCCTCCTTTTCAGTTTTTTTCCTCCCATTCTGTGTGTCCTTTTGTCGCTTACCCTGAACTGGTTCTGTCCTCGTGCAAGTACATGTGCACGTGCTGCCTTCTCTTCCAGGAGCTGTCTGAGCTCACTGATCTGGCAGAAAATCCAATGCAGCAACAACAACAACAACAACAAAGTAGATCATCTTCTGTCAAATTAGTGAGTTGGAAAGCAAGTGAGTGCCAGAGCCAGTGCAAGGAAGGGATGGGGAAGGTCAGTGGTACAGGGAAGTGAGGAAGCAGGGAGGAGTGAAATCCTCACCCTTCAGTGGCAGTGAACTGTTAGCTTATCACAACTGCTTGTTGAACCCTACTTCATGTTTGCAGAGATACCACAGGACTTAGTCTTGCAAGGTGCTGGGGGCCTTTAACTTCCCACTGGAATCAGTCTGCAAAATTCAGCTCTGGATTCCAGCGCCTGTGCCCTGCCATAACTGAGAGTAGAATTTGTCCCAATCAAGATCAAGTTCTATGAGAGCAAAATACCCTGATTGCTGCACAGGGTTCTATGTCAAATCATTCCTCGACCTTCAGTTTGAACATGCTGCATTTTTCCATAATAAAACAACAGAACTTTCCAATAAAAATAAAACCAATTATTCTCAAAATATGGTCGAAAATATTTGTTTGGCTTGGCTTTCTAAACAGTTGTCAAGCACAGTTCAGGCAAACTCGGCTTTGACACCTTCTTTACAAGGATGCATAATTTTTATTGGCTTATAAGGCAGTAAAGGATTTGCTTTCTAATGAGAGATGTTGCTGCCAGACACTGAGTAATACGACCAGAAACATGGTTAGATCACAGTTCAGCAAAGCATTTAGCATGGGCTCAGCTTTAAGCACATCACATGCTTAAGTAAAGCATTGTTCAG
>NW_009217511.1:5004-14952 GCF_000690835.1 Fulmarus glacialis
CTGATCTTTGAGATTGTTACTTAAAGATGAACTACATACCCTGCTGAAACCTTAGAGCCATCAGTTCCCATTGGACTTTGGTGCAAATACGTAGGTACGTGGTACAGTTTGTGAGCCTGACAACAAGTGCAGGGCACTGTAATCAGAACACCAGATTCTTACACAGAAAGAGCGCCTATTCCTGCAGCCACTACTCATCAGAGCAGTCCTCTTGACATGATCAGTTGCAAACCGAGTACCAGGATTGTCTGCATGAAGAATTGCAACTTTGGCCTGGATGAGAGTGTAATTGTGCTTTCCAGCAGTGAGAACCTGCTTTTGCTGTAATTGATTTTGGTGTCAAGAAGCTTCATTGAGTTCAGTATCTGTGCTGGGGATACAAACAGTGCAGAAGCCTCGTAACATGCCGATGCAAATTTCTGCCACAAAAGAATATGAGAGAAAGAGAGAACCAAATCACTCTGAAAAAGCTCCTGTAAATGTGAATCAGGAAGAGAGTCTAGGCTATGTATGCCAATTCTAGGCTCATTACAAGGAGGAAATCTGTCCAAACCATTACTGATTTTATGTTAGCTGACCTGGAATGAAAAGCAAGCTGGCAAGCTGAATAAAACCTCTTTGGAATATCGAAAGCCACAAGGTAACAGAGCCTAATGAATAGCAAATCATTGCAAATGTAAAAAAAAAACCAACAGATCAACACTTTTTTGTAAACTCTTTTGACTAGGAGCTACATCATGGAAGATTTCTCACCCCACACATGCCTGTATGCCATAGTTATTAATGGCTTGTCATTTTGTGTGGGACAGTATGTACCAAAATGCATTACCCTTCCATTCTTCCATTTTGGGGATACTGAAGTGAATATTCTTTTGTGTCACCAGTAACGTAAGTTTAGTTTGCTTAGCCTGGCCCCAAGGGGAGTCTACATTCCCATTTTGCTTTTCCATCACTCTAAAAAATGATAAAACAATAACTAGCAGTTATGTAACACCATTCTTCTCCTAGCACTTTATGAACAATGGTAAATGTAAATGTAAAAACAATAGTAAATGGTAAAGAAAAGGCTGTAGAAGGGAAGACTGAGCCTTTCAAAGGGGGAGAGGGCTAGAAGAGGCAGAAAAATGAGTGGGCTTGGCTGGACTGGGACATCTAAAATGTGAGATCTTAGGGAGGGAGGGAAGGGAGGAGAGAGATTCAGCCTGTGGTCTCCTTTCTGGTGCCTTGCATGGCTCTTGGTGGCTCTGCAGGCAAGGGCTGTATGCCAGCATCTGTGCACTGTGACCCGTCTGGTGGGGTCACTGAACAACAGAGGGAGAGCTAATGCTGCTTTGAGCAGCACGACAAATCCCTCTTTTGTGTGCTCTTTTTATTTGGACTCTGTAAGGAGAAAATGGCACTTCTGCTGGCTGTTCCCTGGCCTCTCATGCTGCAAACACCGCTGTTTGGTGGTGGTGGTGATGGGGGCTCTTGATTCACAGCACACTGAGCACTGCTCTGCAGTAGCTTACCCTCTCCAAGCACTGCCGTTCACCTCTAATTAGGTAACAAAGCAAATATCGGTGCACTTTTAGTCTCACGGAAGATATATATGTAGGCAAAAAGCCTTACTATTCTGGAACGTATCAGTGAAGCTAGTTCTGAGGTAAAACAGGGAGACCATTTAGGGGCACGCAACCATGCCACTTAGCCGTAGTGAGGAATGTAGCTACCTAACTGAGATTTGTTCGGGTCATTTGGCAAGATGTCATGACAAGTAGTGAAATTTGTTTGACAAGGGCCTGCTGGCAGATTGCTGCCATGCTTAGGGCATAATGAAAGGAGGGCTTTAAAGACCTAATCAAGACTTTGGCCTTGGTACTTGGCCAGTGATGGAATCGGTATCTTGTATGGCAGTCAGCGTGTTGGAGAGACCTCGCTAATAACGAGGTTGATCCTGTTCAGGACAGAGGGGCAGCAAGGAAACTATGAGATAAAGCTTTAATAGCGTCTGCCTGCCTTTGGTGCAGCTTTAGCCTGTCCTTGTGTGACCGTTGGTTTCACTAACCTCCCTCCGTAAGCTAACTTAGCTACAAACATTTAAAAAAATGAAATAGAAAAGGTCTTTATAATAATATAGCCTATAAACAATCAAAATCATTGTTCCAAATCATCCCACCAAGGCTTATGTAATATTCAGCACCACAAAATATTTTTTAGAACATGCTGTTTAGTGTATTTGTAGCATTTGTAAGGTTGGGGTTTTTTTTCACTTTCTTGCTGTATGCATTAACTGCTCCCCAGTTCTCCTTGTCAGCTTGTTAAATTTCTGTTGCTCTTGCCTTAATTTAGGACCTAAGGGTGCTGATAGTCTTCAGTGAACCTGGGTCATGCTGTCTGACGTCAGTGTGTCAACTCATAGTGTGAATAAACACAGAAATTCTCCAGCGGAAGGACCTGTGGGTCCATTGGCCAGAACAACCCCCATATTTGTATGATGAAACATTGTGAAAAATGTGGGTATGGTATCATTAAAATAATATGAAATAAGAAACTTTATGTTAATTGGAATAGGAAAAAAGTAAAGCTCATAACAATATGACTAAAGAATTAATTGGGATTAGAAGTTGCAAAGATAAATATCAACTTATTTAAAGAAAAAACAGCATTCATACACAATTAGCATATATATCACGGTGCTTTCTCGCTTATGTAATCTAGTAATGTAGTGTCCTTATTTGGTATTTTTTGATTCCCAGGTATCTGTACTGTATTTTTACCAGGGCTGAAAAAGATGAAACCAGAGACAGACCCAGAGCTGTTGTGAACCAGTGCCTTGAAGATGGCTTGTTTACCTGGAAGAATTTTTTTTTCTTTTCTCAGTAAAACCAATTGATGTAATAAAAGCTCTTTCCTCTCTTCATAAGTACTGCACGTAAGCATGTTTTTGTGGTTAGCATAGCTTTGTTGGAATCACCTAAGGATGGAACCCAGTAACTACAGCTCCAGATTCTCACCACAGTATCAGCACTGACTAACTTTGTTTAGTTCCGCGCTGTTGTAAATGCATGGAACTTGATTCTGTGCTTGTAACAGCTTGTGTGCCACTTTCCTTTGAACTTACAGCTCAGCTGCCCTTTGTAAGGTAATCACATATTTTTGCCAATGTGATGAATCTGACTCAGCAAAGAGTTTGCCACTTTGCACTTTAAAATGCCACTCCAGGGCACAATGAACCGGTAGTCCAATTTAGGACTAGATTTGCATTGCCAGCTTTGGGGCTTTCCTTAAGAACTTTGTGCTAGGGACAGATACCTGAATTTTGTTCTCACCCATTGCCTGTCTGAATCCAAAACAGCGCCGTGAAAATCCAGTGGCTCTGACTGCAATCTTTTTTCCATTGTTCTGAAAGAGATGCAACATCCTTTGTTTTCAGTGAATTTCTCTTTATTTGACTTGGTTACCCTTTCCAATGGAACAATGTTACTTTGAATTTTCAGCAAATTGACCTGATTTCCAGAAATGACCTGATCTAATAGTAAAATTAATAACCTTTCTAGCTGGCAACAAAGTGTTTCCATAAGAGCATGGGCTTGCCAGCACACATAGTCTATATGATTACTGCAGAATTAATTTTCCAGATAGAATTTAGAATTTACCAAAAGTAATCTGCAAATTCTTTTCTGTATTAGTAATTCACTCATGTTCACTGTCATCAGGAGGACGTTTCCAAAGAAATCAGTCCAGGTTGTAATGCTTGTCTGACACACAGCAGATGAAAAAGAAAGATATATCTCATTTCTGTGTTTCAACTACAGTGTGCCATGGATACTGTCATTTGCCATCTTGTGGCAAACAGCTTTTAAGCAGCCAAGGATAACTGCTTTTTTTTTTAAACATTCTGTGTTGTTTTCTCCTCTATAGTTTATGTCACCCATTGCAGTTCTTCTCACATGAGTAATGACTTAGACTCAGGGTTCCCCAGTCTTCACTGATATTATCTGAGAAGATGCAGATCCAAGATGAAGAGTTGCTTCTGAAAATAGGAGTGATTTGCATTTTTGCCTTCTCTTCCAAATCCACTTATTTTGTTCTTGGATTACCCTGGCTCTTACCCTTTGGCTTAATACCTCACTGCTCACTTCCTCCCTTCACTTTGATCACGCAGTATATTTGATAGTGATAGCAGTCATTACTGCAAAGCAGTAAGTGGCAGAGCTGTCCTGCTGCTGTACGTAGTAGATGTGATTAGTGCTGGGCATCCTACAGCTGCCTCCCTTCAGTTTCAGATGGATGTGTTGCTAGAGGTGGTTGTGTTAAAATTGACATAGGCAAGCATATTGCTAGAGAAGCCACCTTGGATGGAAATCCGTAATAACTCCCCTCTCAGGACAGTGGTAATTCTACCCTTCTCCAGTTTTCTGACAAAGCCAGTTTGGAGATAAATGTTGCTGAAACATATGGTCTCTTCTGTCAGATCACATCTCCAACTCAGGCTGGGCAGTGGTGGTTTCTGTGTGGCCTGTTTCCTGCAGGCGAGGAGTACAATGAAACCTTGCAGCTCTTCTCATGAGAATACGGTTGCATAATAAATAGTCATATTCAGGGTTGCAGTTTGGGTGAAGATACTGGAGGAAGTGCTGCAATTTAAATATACTAGATTGGTAGCACAGCTATCTAAGGGTCTGAGGTGTGTACAGACACCAGAGGTAGGTAATGTTAAAATTCCTTCCTTTGTATGGTTGCACTTCAATGGCAGTGTCCTAGCACTTAGTAATTCCCCCAGAAAATCTCACAAATCCAAAACCAGGGTTTTCTTTGCTCCCTCCAGAGTTAGTAGGGATTAGTTAGATTCTACCTTCCTTAATTCTCTCAAGATTTAACAAATCAAGTTCAACAAATTTAAAACCTCTTCCACTTCCTCTTCCTCTCCCTCCTCCCTGTTTAATTGTAACCAGAAATGCATGTGATTGAGGAGGGGGTGCAGCTGAAAATTATTCGAATTATTTAAGCAATGTAGCTTTATAATTTTTTTCTGTCTTGTTTAAAATGATTTGAAAATCTGAGGGCGTGTAATTGAGGGAAGGCTTTAATGTGAATTTGCAGAACAGATTTTATGAGTTCCGTAGTTCAGAAAATACTATAATTTTCAAGGCAGTGCTGCATAAGAGGCTTACTTAAAGACAAGAAAGGTTAATGTGAACATGTTGTTGTTATTATTATTTTATTATTATGCAATTAATTCTAGGAATGTTTTAATTAGGAAATACAGTCTTTAACATGCTGAGAAATTCTGGCCATGCAGAGAACTAATGCAAAGAAATGGTCAGTCTAAAGGGTGACAAAGATTGTCCTGGGAAGGAATACCCTCTAGCTAAAGCTTAGCCACTGTGCTTTGAAGGAGACAACATTCCTCACGCCCAATAAGAAGCACGGGGAAGAGCAGGAGCCTATAGCTGAGATATCGGGGCATTCACCTAAGAAAGGGAGGGTGGCTTCCAGAGTTGTTTCTGGATTTTAGCTACTGGGCAGAATACCTACACAGTATCTCTCAGGATCGTGTTTTAAAAGTCTGCTCAGCGCTTTGAAAGAAAGAATACAGGTACCTGGCTTCAGGAGAGTGTGCTAAAGTGTGGATCCAAAGCAGACACTGGCATCTTACTGCAGGCCTGGTGGAGTAAGTCCCAGTAAATAGCAAAATTTCGGTCAGATTCCCACAACCCACTTTTCTCACAGGGTATCTCTAAATCACCCATTCCTTGGGTTAAGATGCTAACTGATGCCAATGTGTTGAATATTTAGAGATGCCCCAAACCTCTGGGTGGGCAAAAACTCTGTAGCCAGGGCATTTCAATCTGGATTTCTCTGGAGCTGAGTACAGCACTGATTCTTCAGTGGCCCTGTCTGTCTCTGTGACTCATGAAGCACAGAGGAGCACTGACGAGGTATGCATAGCTTGCTCACATATAGTGGTTGCAACAGATAGACTATTGCAGTAATGCTAAATATTTTTATTATTACACAACGGAAAAAAGTAATTTATTATTAGAAGCTAATTAATTTTCTGACTTGGTCTGATAGTTTTGCTCTGATAGCAGAATTCATTTGACTGCGTAACAGTGTTCACAAGCTTGTCCTGGTTGGGTTTTGGAGGATTTTTTTTTTTCTTCAAATGTTAGCTGTCTTCTTGACATTCTGAATTGAAACCATCTTAAGCAGGTGCCAGAAGAATACCAGGGGATGTAAGAAGGATCTCAGTGATGCATACTGATAACAGAGCAGAGGCTGAGGAGCGCAGAATTTTGGAGCATGAGAGAGAAATCCCCCTGGAAGGCTTGGAAACACTGTGCATTTCAAAATGGAATTTGCACTGCTTCTTGCTAGTGGAAAATGGGGTAGGTTCTGTTCTTAATAAAGAAGCTGGATATTCCACTAAGGAGGAGATATGAATTCTCATAGACATCCTGACTGCATCTATATTAGAAAATAAAATGTGCCCAGGACCATTTTCTGGCACTGAGGCCAATTGGCGTGCAACAGCCTGTGTTCATACTGTTAGACTCTCCCTCTAAAATAAGGTGGCCGGAGGCAGACTGCCTATGTGCTCAGTTCCTGGCCTGTGCTGATTCCCAGATTGTGCCTAGGAAGTATTTGGGAGAGAGCTCTCTGGTACAGACTTGCAAATGTGACCAGGAGCCTTTAAGAGTATAGTTGATTGTGATTAATTGCCTGGGAAGATTCCCTCAAACTGTTTAACTGATAAGTGTAGATATTGCTCAGTTTCACTCTTAGGGCTGAGAAGTATGCCCTGCTTTGATGCTAAATGGCATCTTGTCCTCAGGCAATTTCTTGGAGTATCTTAAAAGCTTTACACGTTCGCCCTACTGGTACTTTCTTACCTTAAACAATAATCAGTCTCTATTCATTGAGCACAATTATTTCTGCAGAAATCTGTTCTCATCTAATTCTGCTTCCACCTGAGCTCATGTATATACAACTATACTAAAAGTCACCACACAAACCCCCGACTTTTCTAAGTGCAAATGGAGGAGCACAAGTGAATCTGACAGTGAGGGCAGGATACTGTTGCTTTGTTTTTTGACTGACTGATTTTCCTGTTTGCACAGCCCTAGTGTAGGCTATACCTTGTGTTTCAGTCACTGCATCTTGTAATTCTGCTTAGGAACAGTTGAGGCCCTGGTGGCCAAGCACATCCTCTGTTCTTGCTATCCAACAGGCTGCACTAGAAAATATAACTGGAAACTTAAAGAAAAAAACAAGGAAGGTGTTGGGGAGACACTCCTAACTGCATGCAAAGAAATTCAGGCAGGAGACCTGCAGAGATCTCACTGAGGCCAGCCTCCTTCCTGAAGAGATGGTCAGCCTCACCTAAATGATCTTCCGCAGATGTTTGCCTGGCCTGTACCTTACACGGACAAGGCCCTTCTGTGCTACTCGATGGTGTTTACATTGTAGGTTAAGTTTACTTCCCTTTGCATATATGCTAAAAGGATAATTTGGTCCTAAATTAATTACAACCTGAAAGGGGAGTAACTAAAGGTCAAAACAAATATGTACTTTCTGAGCATTGTTAGCTTCCAAATGGCTTTGACTTCTCTAAGTTCATTGAGATAGCCTCAGAAAAATGTGCATACAAGTAAGGACTGGTCTGAAAGCATCACCAAGCTTCCCTTACAAAGCATTGGGATTTTGGATGTAATACTGGAAGCAAAACTATTACAAGCTTGTGTAACTGTATTACTGCTTCTATTGCTATAGAAACCATGGACCATCCAGCATGGGCAGGAAGTGGACCACCAGTAGAATTCTTCTGTAACTTCAAGGTGAATCTATATGCCAGCAGCCACTCTGCTGTGGTCCCCAGGGACTGGAACACTAGTTTAGTTCAGTCAGACTGACAAGTAGGAGTGCATGCCTAGAAGTAAACTTCCATTGAAATCTTTTCTGACACTGTAATTCATGGATCTTGACAGCTCTAACTGCAATAATATAAGATGTTAATGCTGTCAACCACCCCAACAACTGGGTGAGAAGCGAGTCCCTCTGAAGGAACCACTAGGGACAGGTGAACCTATCAATGGGCTTTCATTTTTTAGTTTTTGTATACATGAGCATCCCATATGATCTTCCACTGAACATAGTCCTTCTCCTAATGACTCAGTTTTCTCCTTTGTCTCACTCCTCTGACAGAGGTTGTCATCCTTCAGTAGGAGTGGCAGGACAAGACTTCCGAGTACTGAAGGCTTCTTTGATGATGGCAAATGTTCTGGACAATAGAACTTGCTGGCTGAGGAATTTCTGCTGTGGAGGTGATTTCCTCCAGCAGATGAGTGGACAGATGGCTTAGTGTGGGGGTCATGTCTTAGGTGACTATAGCAAAGACCACCAAAACTTGGGGTCTGGAATGCTGAGGTCCACCACCTGGAAAGTCTGATGAAAATTTTTATGTCAGGGCATCAGTCTTTAAGGTCTGTTTCAACAATGAGTAAGGTTAAAAACTCTGTTTATCACATTTATGTATTATTCAATATTTAGAGACAGGATACATACTTAAAATGGACATGTAAAAAACATGTAGATTTGCAAAAAAGCAAAACTATAATTCAAGAGCCAAACACATCTTGGAGGTAAGTGAACAAAATCATCATTGGAGCCAGTAAGGGGAGGGGGCCTTTCTATTAATTTCGCCTAGAGAGAGAAGTTGTAAAGTCATTATTGCAGCATTCACGGACAGTGAAATATATATTTAAAATATTTCAGGAGCACATCCTGCTCTCTGTTCACTCTGTAATTATGGATTATTCCTACTGAAATCAACTTCTGTCCCATTCCAGGAATCCCACTCAGAGAGACTCAAGGGCTGCAGTCATATCCTTTGTTTTCCTTGAGTCTTGACAGACTGAATTAAATAGAGATCTCTCTTACAGTGATAGCATGCTGGTGGCGTGTGCTGTGGGGAGAAGAGAGTGTGGAAAGAATATTGCTTATTGCCCAAATTCAGCTTGCAAAATGGCAGCATAGCATGTCTTGTTCGTATACACTAGTTTCTCAGGCAAAGCAGGTGATGCTGGGAAGGTGTGTGAAGGGTCCAAATTTGGAAAAGAAAACAATCAGAGACTGATTACTGGAACAAAATGCTCAAACCAAAATTCTTCCTCCCTGGGGAAGCTCTCCCACAGTCTGATGTAGTGTTGTTTAGCTGTCTGGTTTTAATTCCAGGACTGCAAAGAAAGCATGACTCTTAAGGCCTGCCTGGGACTTTTTTTGTCTGCTGTTGGGTAACGAACCCAAACATACAGCAATCAGGCCTGAATAAGAATCTCACATACCATTTCCTTCTCATCCCTGAAACCCATACCATTCCCTTGTCTGATTTTCTAACTGAATTGTCAAGGGTGTAAAATCACACTGTAAAAGTTCCTCCTGTTATTTGCATAGAGCTCAGAGGCAGGAACCAATGTAACATACTCTGAATTTGTTTTCCTTTTTAGAAGGGACTTGCATTTTGGATTTCTTTTTTTTCCTGGGCTAATGTACATCTGATGTCAGGCTTCCCAGATGAGAATGGTTAGACTGGCGTTGACATTTTTAGAAATATGTGCGAATGGAAAAATATCCTGGGAGTGCTGCCAATGGCTGATTCTGTGAAGTTTTAGTCCCTGTTGAATAGGAAACATGAGCCAGGTACCTTTACCGAAAAGAAGCCTTACTCATGAAGTGTCTCTACTCAGGTGTGTGGCATGCGTGCCTTCTCAATTTAAGGAAGGGGCAGGAGTGAATTCCAGCAGGCTGTGACTTATTTAGGAGATATTCAATTCCCCTTTCTGACCAGATGATAAACAGCCAATTAGCATCTTTCCCAAAGGGAGGAACAACTACAGCAAAAGATCCTGGCAAAAAATGGATTTTCCAAGGTTTAACTGGGAGAATAACAAACAAAGCGGTTCA